>NW_023340095.1:7427528-7435647 GCF_004916995.1 Morone saxatilis | reverse complement strand
AGAGAGAGACAGAGACAGGGAGACAGAGAGAGAGAGAAAACACACACAAAAAGAGTCAGAGAGAGAATAAGACGGCGGAGCTAACTCCTTGGCAGACTCCAGTCCAGATGTGGAAGTTGTGTGTATTATGTGTCTGCCTGTGTGTAAGTATGTGTGCACGATATCCTTTTCATTATGAATAATGCGTAATAGGTCCATAGCATGAATATGTAGCGTCTGTGTGCCTGCTGGGACTTGTCATTCAAATGTAAAAATGTTAATGTAAAAAAATTAGGCCCCAAAGTCATCTTCCCCAACATATTTTTTCAAGTATGAGTCCTTAAATAAAAACAGGTGGGGCTTATAATGATACTTGCTTAAACCACATGAACTGAATAGTTGGTAAATAATTAGAGGTCAGTGACATCCAATCTGAGTACAAACTTGACATTTTTTAATTGTGGATCACATCAAAGTAGCGTCCCAATGGAAGCCAATATCTGCAAGGAAAAGAAAAAAAAGATGAAAAATTTGTAATGATAAAAATCGTATGTAAAGTAGTATGTAAAACATCTGAGGTACTATTTTAAAACTTTTCGGGTCTCAAAGTTTTTACTTACTAAGTTAAAATTTTTACACTTTTCATGATAAAAAGAATAAAAACATTCAAGCAATGTACAATTTTGACTTTGTATCACTGTACTGTCTCATACATAATCTCTTGACATATTTTTTACTTATTAAAGTGAGACTATGTCATTTTTTGAAGATTACAAATTGAAAGTTGAATTTGAATTATGCAATTTAATATTTCCTAATCTTGGCAAACTTTTGGTAAATATCACCCTTTTTTCTCTTGTGTTTTAGAAATAGAATTATTTTTTAATTGTGACTTGTAGCCACAATGGCAGCTGTTTAACACAAGTTATACATATATTAAACAGGTCACTCAAAGGACCAGTGTGTAAGATTTTGTGGCATCTAGCGTTGAGAAACAACTAACTGACACCTCTGGGCTCAACCGAGCCACTATGGTGGCTGCAAAACCTCGCCAACACTGCTAAAGGTCGTATCTATAGCCAGTGTTTGGTTTGTCCAAACCATTCTGGGCTACTGTAGGAACACGGTGGTTCAATGTGGCAGACTCTGTAAAAGAGGATCAAAAAACTCCCACAATGATTGTTATTTTTAAATGATTTAACACGAATGAAATCATACCTCCATTTCTGCCAATAGTTCATCCTCATTGTTACACACTGGAACTTTTAAGGAGAGCTTATTAAGTAATAATAATATGGGATTAAGTCATAAAGTCAACAAACTGACTCAGTAATGTCATTACTACATTTACATTTACATTACTACATTAGCCACTATAAGCTGCTGGTCATACTGGACCAAGCAGAGAAATGTGTGTTTTCCTTTTTCAGAAGTTACATAGTCTTGCTGTAAAAGTCAAATATTTAACTTATTATCTCATAATTTTGACTTTGTAAGTCAATTTGTATCTTGTAATCTTAGTGAACATTTTTATCATGACTACATTTTCCTGGCAGTAATGGGCTTCCATTGTTTCCAGACGTTTGTTTTTTAGCAAAGAAACATCTTAAACACCTTTCATGATTTGATTTATAGAGCTGCCTAGTAGAGGTCTTCTGCTGTTTTTGATTCTCGAAGTGGAGGCAGGAGAGCAATGTATGAGTCAAGTTTATAAGGAACTGTGATTCATAAAATAATGTTATCGTCAGTCATGACGAGATCAAGAGAGACAAAAAAGATTGGGATGACAGCATTCTGCTGTAGAGCCGAACTCAAAGTCACAAAAACCACTAAGTCTACTAACAAGGCAGCCTTGAAATAATTAGGCACAAAGTTGCCGTCCCTGCCAAATCTTCCAGATCAGGGAGCTGTGATAAATCTCTGTGGGAGAAAATTTGAAGTGGTATTTCTTCCCTGATCTTCTAAATTCGAGTATGGCAACTTAATTGCGTCTGAATGCTAAGCTCGTGTAGTGTTTTACTACTCTGGTGACTCCATGCTGGCAGAATGCTTGCTTCCCTCCGCTGGTGGGGGAAAACCTTTTTATTTGTGGTCTCTGAATCTTTATTCTAGGCTACTCATAAAGCACTGAGATGAGTGATATCATGTGGTCTTCATCAACAAGGGAGCTTTTTGTTATACTTTATAGTCATTTAAATGGAAAGATTAAAGGCCATGACACACAGGCAAGGTTATAGAGACCAATGGGAACTTCAGCTGACAATTTTAACAAGCCCTTGTTTTTTCATGATACTTTTTGTACACACAGAGCACAAGAGGGTCCTGACAATGACAGAATTCAAACTTTAAAAACCCACCTCCAACACTCATATTATTGTTTTTAAAAAAATTCTTGTTCAATAAAGAAAAGCAGTGTGTAGAATGTATTAAATGACAACTTCACCAATGTTGCACAAATCAGCTCACCTGTCAGCACCAGTGAAAACTGTTATATAATGTCATCTGTGGATGATGTAAACAGGGGTTAATAGGCATGTAGGGTGTAATGAAAAGATGCTGTTGCATTACAGGAAAAAGATCCATTGTTTTTGGGAGCTTTATACATAGGAACTAAGAGCCTAAAATCTTTCAGCTTCTATACGTCTCTTTAGAATCCTGCAAACTTTATGAAAGTGAAACATTTTTTCAAGTCAGGGCTTTAATTCAAGTCCTAAAGTGAATTGAAACAAACAACACAGTAGTTGAAAATCATTTTTTAGGATGAGTCAATCTAATGGTCTTTCATCTTCATTATCTAATCATCATCTAATCAACAAATCCCCGATTCATATAATTATACAAAGACTGTCTTGTTCTTACAGCCCATACCCTTCATTATCATTATCACTCCTATCATCATCATCAACTTCTTAACTAAACATCCAAACGCTGAAATCAACACAAAACTCTTCTCTACTTTTGCCATACACTCTCTACAGTCCACCTCATCATCCTCAGCATCGCGACTCCAGTGAATAAATGTTGTCCCTCACAGGGGGGCGCAGGCTAAGTGTTTCTGCTTTCCTTATCTGAAAGGATCTCTATCCTGCTATAACGAGGCACTTGACCTCCCTCGGCGCTCTCCTACTCCCCGGCTGACGCAAAAAAGTGGGCTGGCGAAGCGCTAAGTGCAGTAGTTTAGAGGACTACCGGTGCGCACCGAAACATCACTAGTCAAGCAGACTTCAGTTAGGACGCCTTTCTCGGTTCAGCCGTCTCTCTCGGATGTTATAGGCTGCAAATGCAAAAGACCTTGACGGAGATAACCGGGATGTGTACGGATGTGTGTGAGAAAGACAACACTTGCGTTTCCTCAAAACTTGTAGCAACCTCCTCCATTCAGTAAGTTGAGGGGTTGATGAAACTTTTTTTTTTGTTTTTTTTGAATGAGTATCCCGCCGCTGGCTGGCACATCTGGACTCGGGGACGTCGGACCTGTCAAGTCCAGCGCCAACGTTGAGCCGGACTTCACCTGAACCCACACTCTTCTGTTTTGTCCTTCCTGAACTTTAAGGCGGAATATGAGACTTTAAATTTATTGTCTCTCTATTTTTAAAACTCTTTTCTTTCTTTTTTTTTTTTTTTGCATAATTACAAGGCACAAAATGGAACACTCAACCCTCAGAATAACATGCGTCTTGGTGGTTATCTGTCTCTTGGATAAAAGGTGAGTTGAGTTTAATACGTAATGTCTGATTTTAAACTAAAGGAAAGTTCTAACAGTGTAGGTTCTCTGGTTCTTCATTTTGCAAAACCGTGTTCAACAACTTTACTTTTGAATATATATATTATCCCAGTCTAAATGATTAGTTATCAAGTGAGTGAAATCTGATCTACTTTAACAACATAAAAGTCAGATTTTATTCATGCACATTTTGGTCATAAAGTAAATTGTAAAAAACATGAAGCATTAGTCAAGTTGACTATATATTGACAAGTATATCTCCTTTGCATGCATTCCCAAATAATGTTGCCAATCAATTAAAAGTTGCCCTTTGGAAAGATAGTTGTTGAAACAGGTCTACTGTCAATGCAGGAAACACAACAGGTAGCAACAGAAGCCTAACTGGAATTACAGAATTACACAGTTCAACATGCAATGCCACCTAGAAAGTAGGGCACCACCATGCAAATTAAAAACATTTTATGGGGGCAAGTTGTATTTTTGATTGTAATTAAAGTCCAAAGGTACTATCTGCTTCTTTTTTAAAGAAAGAGCAAAAGGTTGTTGTGAACTTTTAAGTCTTTGATGAAGAGGCTTGCAGAAGAGGTATGTGCAGAAGTTACACGTGTTGTTGAAACTATGGAAATAAATAGTATTCAAATATCCTGCAGCCGTGTGAGTGTCTCTGCGTGTGTTACTGTACACTCCTCCCTACACCTGGTATTTGTGTGTGCATGTCTGGGTGTGCTTGAGCATGTGTGTAAACTGTGTGTGTGTGTGCTGCCACAGCCATACGTGCTCCTGACTTGTGTGTCTCAGTCATACAAACAGTGAGACTCACAACCTGTGTTTTACTTGTAATGATAATGAAAAGAAAAAGCTGGGCACTTAGCAGCTCTCAAGACGTCACCAGGGCAGCCTATGTTTTCCTTGTTATTGCTGTTACTGTTTCTCTGTGAAGTAGAAAAGAGTTTTGACTGCTTTCAGCTGAATTACTGTTGTTCAAGTGATTGATCGACAACAGAAGCAGCAGACAGTCGAGCACAGAGACACACCTTACAGCTAAATAACCTGAATTTGCATGCTTACTAATTTCCTTAGGTGGTTTAACAGTATGAGGAAGTTGCTTTTCCCCTGCTGTGTATCTTAAACTTGTAGTAGAAATATTGGATTCATGCCAACAAAGTAGATGCTGCTCTCTTATCCCCCACTTCAACTCACCTGTGAATGCATAACTATTGTCTTACACAGTTAAGTCACCATCAAAGTGAAGATCAGGAGACAATTTGGCCTAAATTAACTCTAAATGCAAGTACTATTTGTCCCAAGGTTTTGCGAATCCATTTAAATCAGTATGAAGCTCTTTTTTCATATTGGTGAAAACTTTGCCTGATCATGGGTTTGCTGGAATCAACTACACTGAGAACCATTAAGTCATGGTCTCTGTTTGGTACTGTGGGAACTGGGCGTTGGTGTGACACCCAACAGATATTAACAGGAACCTTACATGTCCCATGTAGACTTTTCCGAGAAACAAAAGTGAATAGAACAAAGAGAAAATATTTATGAGTTGTACATTTGTCTTGTCAATAACCTGACCTGTGTGCTCCATGCAGGGTAGACTCCAATGAAATCTTGGGCCTGAAGCTCCCCAACATCGACCCGATCCTGAATGCCAACACGGTGTGTCTGACACTGCCGGGTTTGACACGGCGCCAGCTGGAGGTGTGCATGCGTAACCCAGACGTGACGGCTTCAGCAATCCAGGGAATCCAGATTGCCATCCACGAGTGCCAGCACCAGTTCAGAGGGCACCGCTGGAACTGCTCCAGCCTGGAGACTAGGAACAAAATACCCTACGACAGCATAGTCTTTAAAAGAGGTCAGTTTGTATGGCCACAATGCAAAAATGGCCCTACTATACAATTTCAATTAAATTTACATCTGCCTTTTTTTTTTTTTTTTTTACCATTTTGCTTCTCTTCTATTTACAAATGTAGATTTTAAATGAAATTTAAGAAATGCAAAAAGCCAATTAGAGAAAGCTTAGAAGACACCATTAGGGCAATGAGGTGTAGGCAGCAGAGGTAGTAAAACAATGGAGCACAGACATCCAGTTCAAAAGTTTGGTCTTCAAACAGGCTGTGGTTTAATCCTCAAACACACTTTGATAGAATATCTTGAAAGGATAGGCTCATAAAGATTAGTTGCCACTAAGATACACGTCCTAAACAAGCATTGGTATAATATTATTCTCCAAACACAGTCAAAAGATTATCAGTAGGGATCATTTTACCCCATAGATACAATTGTTAAATGTTATCTCAGTTCTCCAAATGGTTAGGCTATCTCTAGTGACTAGCAGACCGATATCTAGTTTCTAACCACTTTCCTGTACCTCCTCAAAAGTCTGTACAAAAGAGCAGGTAACTTCAAAAGCAGTTAGTCACCTCAAGATTACCAAACTTCATGCAGATCAGTTTTCTCTGACGCTTTGTAGTGCTTCGAGCTTTGCAAGTCTGCCACAAAGGATGAAAGAGGATCTTTCGTGTTGGGAAGCCTTCAGATGGACTCATCCCAGGTTATTGACTGGAAAAGGCATCAATTTCTTATTAGCTAGAGTTCCTGGATGGATGAACAGCGCAGAATGTGGTTGGTAGTTTCAGTCTTCTTGAGTTGATTTTGCTTTCAACTTCACCAAAAGAACAAGAACTTAGTGCTCAAGCTGAATAATTAATAGATTTCTATTCAAAATGTTGCATCCAACGTTTGGAATGACAATCAAGGCTCTACAATGTAGTCAGCAAATTAATTTCTACTGAAGGGACCTTGTTTGGATGAAGAGCATCATATTGCTCTAAGGATGCTTGTTGCATTGTGTATTAATATATTGTAGTCTAGTGCTTTGGCATGACAACATCTATCTGTTGATTTAAGTTTTGAGATTCTAATTTATAAAAAAGTGCAAGGCGTTTTCTTTAAGAATCCTTAGACCGTGGCACTGAATTGTTGATGGAATTCCCCATCATAAAAAACTGATTAAATGTGACAGATCTTTCCTAGAGGGGTGTTGCCATAATTTATGTTCTCCTTAATCTTTATGCAATACAATCATGAAACTCTGGTTTTGTAGCCCTCATTGAGGACTTTATATCCTGACACTTCTGTGGTACTTAAAAAACTCTTAACTACACTATGCTTACACACCTCTGGTCTTACTTTCACTCCTCACTGACTCATTGAAAGGCTGTTTGTCATTATTAGTAGAGGCAGTTGCTGGTTGTCTGGCATCCCTGGTTAGCCCCGGGTGCAGAAACTCCAAACCACTGACATAAACAACCTCTTTAAATTGAATGATTCATCTGTTACATGTTGATACGTTCTGCTCCACAGAAGCTTAAAAATTGATACAAGTTAACATGCTGCAGACATTATTGCGTGCAGCTACTGCAAAAGGGCAGCGGTTTCATTGAGAGATTTACAAACATGGATTAGATAGAATTGTGGAGATTAACACAGGTTTTCAGTGTAACTGCCCCTAAAAAAATAAATAACCTAGTCTTGCACAAGGTTCATTTGCCAAACTGGTATTTTTGCTTTATAATTAATATTGTATAACAACAAGTTCATTTGTTTTTAAAAGCCTGTGAAACAATGTTTACACTATGACACAAAATCTTTCTAGTAAAACTGATGCAAATAAAAAACCTTTGTTCAATGGAACTTAACCTGTCTTAGATACTGTTCAATCTACTGACGTTCTACAAAGTTTTTTGAGTTGTGTATCAGGGGCTCTGCAGCTCAATATTTGTTTTGGTGTCTAATTTTACTACATCCGATGCTGCTCGGATCTTCTCTGGCTCTGCCACGTTATCTCTCTGCTGATGGACTCTGATCATTTTTATGGGCCCATGTTCATTCCCGTTTAACTTGCATTAAAAACTAGGCTAAAGAGGATGCCAGGCAAGACATGGATAGACAGAAATAGGAGAATCTCCCTCTCTTCCTGTCGTTCTTTCTCTCTCTCTCTGTCACTGTGTCTGTGTCCTCCCTTGCTGGGCTGCTCCTAATGCTTTTACTTTCCTTGCCAGTGCAAGTGCTTGTGAATTTGCTCTCAGCACTTTCCCAACTCTCGGCGGCAAAAGCATAAACCTGTTTAGTCGGTTTCTGTAACACAAAGTGACAGTTTCCTTTGAATCTTTAATTCATTTTGTCACTTCCTTTGCCATCAGTTCAGCCGGGCGTGCCGCAGCCGGTGAATTATTTGTTAGATTGATTTGTTCCCAGTCTTCTGGGGACATGCGTCGCAGAGCCTGGCTCAGAGCAGGGCAAGAGCTAAAACAGGCTTTCTACATAGAAAGATGTGCTTAAGTGCCATCTCTCTCACTTTCCCCACCTTGTGTGGGTCAAGCTGGGGGGGGGGATTAGATTGTGAGT
>NW_023340095.1:7420534-7427428 GCF_004916995.1 Morone saxatilis | reverse complement strand
CAAACAACTTTACTGTTTTGGTTCAGTCTTCCTGCTCTCTTGTTTCCAGATGCAGAGTGAAGCTGTTTTCAGCAAATAAAGGTTTGATAAACCCAACAGCCAAAACAGCACAACCAAACAGCACACAAAGTTAAGTGATTAACTGGCAAACATGAAGTGGAACATAGCTGCTAAAGAGCCAGATATTTCCCTCCGGAATTTGTGGAGATCAAAACAGGGCTATAATGAGAATGAGTATTGGCATTCATCAGGTGGAGTGAAGCCTGAAAAGTAAAAATTTCAAGGGGGCGCTATAGAGCCATTTTTCCACACCCATGTGCATGACCAATATCATTTTTAAAATGTATTGTCTTGTGACATGTGTGCCGAGTTTCATGAGTATTGGAGTATATTAAGCTGCCCAATCGAAACATGTTGCCACAGCAAAAGCATTCAATAAATTCTCAAGTTTCATAACATGTCATTATCAACTTTTAAAGGGTATTCTGACCAAATTTCAGCTGGATCTCATCAATCTGCTAGGAGTAGTACCTGAAAGTATAATGCTGCATTCACATGGAATCAGACTGACGGTAAACCGGATGCCATGTTAGTGGATGAGAGTAGGACGGTAAATTTATGGTAAAAGACCGGCAACGGTAAAAGTAGACTGCATTGCTGTCCAAAGTGAAAATATTTGAACTTTTTGCCATTCTCTGCGGCGGTATTTAATAATAATAATAATTTAATAATAATTGTTCCGTGCTGTGAGGAAGGTGCTGTCTGTCTGCCGTCTACCACCTGCCTGAATTCATTTGAATGCAGCATTAAACATTCCTGATGACAGTAAGAGGCTTTTTTGTACATCTGGCCATGATCTATCGGTGCAATCCGTTGGGGCTGCTGTATAGTTGGCACAGAGAATTCGGAGCACTCACACACCCCTGTGTTAAAACACCCCAGCATTTAAACAGACCTGCAGGGGGCTGCCTAACAGTGGTACAGTTCATAAAAACACTGGTTTCTTTAGATAAGAAAGGGAACTTTTCCAGATATAAACCACCTTACTGAGTTGAATTTAAATGAGAGAATTGTATTAATGAGTTCTATTAGTATTGCCTTGAGAGGTTTATTATGTCAAAACGAAAGCAAAGCAAGGAACTGAACCTTACAATGTTACAATATGCTTCTGCTTTATCTGCATGCTTTCATCTGGGCAAGAGTGCTGGAGTTGTCTTCTTAAATAGCATTGTGATGGTCTGATGGACCGTGAAGGGATACAACTTTGTTATTTGTTATGTGTGTTGTTATAGTGTTACAGTGACATTAGTGTTACTATTACTGGCAAATGTGCAGTACAGTTCCAAGGGAGAACATCAGACCGTTTTCTCATTTACTCATTATGGTTTCTGTGAATCCAATTTCTTGTGTCCAGTATCAAATATGCAAGAAGTCCAGCATGAGAGCATGTATCAAACTTTACATCATATCTCACAAAAACAATAATATCAAGTTTACTTAAATATATAAATAAGGAAGTAACATCAAACAGTGCTAAAATGGGCAGTTCCAGTTAATAGCTTTTTATTTGACTCCAACAAGCAGCCTGAATCATTTCCCCTTCAAGCAGTGTGCTATAAACTCCTAAGTGGTTTCTTTTCATGTTTTCTTTACAAGTTTCCATTATAATCTTCACTGTTTTCTACACCAGTAAGTGACTGCCAGTGGGGCTGCTTTTATAGAACCTGAGGGCACCATGCTCACAGGCAGTAAGCTGAGATCTAACAACAAACACTGTAGAGGGTACGAGTGCAAGTGCTGCTGTCGCACTTCATCCTTCAATATTCACGGATTCCACAATTGGACATGGATTTTTATGTCACAGAAATATATCAACATAGACAGGGTGAATGTGTATGTGTGTTTATATTTCCAGTGCGCGTGTGTAAGATGAGAGTACTGTAACATTAGTCTCCTGAATTACAGATCAGTTGTGGTAGACTTATACTCATTACATGTGCCGCATGCAAGTTAGACTCGCTGTCGAGGAGAAAGGGATGTGTTTAGCTGTGAAGGCAAAAGCAGTCACACATTGTATAGAGAGATTACATGCACACAGTCATTTAACCACCTCCTCTACATGCAGTAGTCCGTCTGAGCCAATTTGAAATGATTACAAGGCAAAAGCTGTGGTACGGCATAATCAGCCTCTCTAACCTAAAAACATGCACTTAAGTAACACATAGTTTGGTCCTGAACTTTCATTGCAAAATATGATATGACAAGAAGAGATAAAGGGATCAATCTCCAGCCATCTGATGCCACTCAGTCAGCCGGAGAGGTAAGTCGTGTGTCAGTCACCCACAAAGCGTGCAAAATGCGAACTCACTTAGCATTATAACACATGTTATATACGTGCTAACAGAGAGGTTCAGATATTTATTTTTCTTGCTCATTTAGCTGTTGTTAAACTGAGTTTTAAGGCTAGGAAAATTACTTGACAACTTAAAGCTGTATCCAGCAGTTTTACAATGGCACTTTAATGTGGGGAATTAAAAAGTTTTGCTGCTATTTCTGATGCAATTTCAGTTAAAAATAGAAAATGGACCACAAGTAAAAAGCACTTGTAAACAGCAGCTTAGTCAGAGTAATCTTAATTTGGATTGTTATCTTGGAAATGTCATCTTCCATCTACCTGGTAATCCTCTCATTTCCTGTGACAGGTTCATGACAAATGCTACACTGGTATGTTCTGCCTGCAGGTTACTGGAAATAATAAACTTTATCTTATAGCATTTGTAAATGCATCTACAGCGGCTTCCTAAAGGAGGCACATTCCTGAATATTGAAACAACCCTGATGTCAACTTTTGTAAGGTTTTTGTGTCAAACTGCAGCGAGGCACAGTGACTGACACTCCTAAATTCCATCTTCCTCTTGGTAACTCCCATTTTATCTGAAAACATGTCTTGGACTAAGCTATGAAACTATGTTTTCTTATCCAAACTCTGTTTCCTGATTGTGACACTTCTTACAATGTTCTACTTCCACATTAGGCTATATAATAACAACATTACCCTGTGCTTTCACAATACAGGTTTCAGAGAGAGTGCCTTTGCATATGCCATCGCAGCAGCAGGTGTGGTGCACGCAGTAGCCAATGCCTGCTCCATGGGGAAACTGAAGGCATGCAGCTGTGACGAGAAGCGGCGTGGGGACGAGGAGGCCTTTCGCATCAAACTGCACCGTTTGCAACTGGAGGCAATCCACCGGGGGAAGGGTATGGTACACGGCGTCATGGAGCACTTCCCTGCCGATCTGCCGGGACCCCAGGACTCCTGGGAGTGGGGCGGCTGCAGCCCCGATGTGGAATTCGGCGAGAAGTTCTCGAGGGACTTCTTGGATGCCCGCGAAACCTACAAGGACATCCATGCCCGTATGAGGCTGCATAATAATAGAGTTGGGAGACAGGTGAGTGGGGGAGGGGATTGGAAGTGACAGGATGTGTGTGTGTGAGCAACAGTAAGAGTTGCAACATTTTCTCTGAAAGCAAGATTTTGATACAATTTATCCATTCATATTGGACACAGTCAAAGCACAAATCCTGCAGTTTATTGTTTTTATCAGTGACTTTTATAACTCCAGGATTAACAGGTTTGATTTCATTTGTGTTTTTTAAAGGCTCACTTCACCTATTTAAATCATCGAGTCCTGTTTACTTGCCACAAGGAGCATTACTCAGAACAGAACTATGAACACAGTTGTATGACTTCCTCAGTGGCTTTAGTATGGATCTGCCACTCACAACTATGTATTATTACTGGAGTGCCCCTTTACATTGAAATGAACTTGAACAATACTGTGTTAGTATCACATATCAGTGCTTTCATTTGAAACTGACCAAGTTAAATTAAGATACTAACTCTGTTGTGCTCTATGTATCTAGGAACCAAAACACAGTTAGATACATTATGTCCCTCTGGTATTAATGTAGATATTACACTATCTGTCACATAATATATAGAAGAAAACAAAATACACAATAAAACAGGTGAAGAGTATGTGTCGTGGGCTACTGGGCCAATGATAACGCTACAGTGCATAACAATGTGATTTTATTGGCTAGGTCAACAGTGGCCTATTATTGTTACATTGCTGTTTATTTCTGCTGGTGGAGACTGTGCGTGTGTGTGTGTGTGTGTGTGTGTGTGTACGGGTTTTGCAATTGCAATTTCAGTAATGGTTATTCTACGGTTCACGTCTTCAAAAACATTAATCTCACACAAGAAGAGATGTATTGTAGCAGATTTCTATCAGTAGTCCCTGGGCAGGTACACAGAAACGAAGGGAATCTGTCTTTTTAAAGCGATCTAATTCAAAATAAAAAAATATATAAAAAACGGTTGTCCAAACACACAGTAACCTAGTTTTTCCTAAAGGGGAATCAAAAACAACCTTATTAATGTAGTAGAGACAGGGTTTGAGGCTGCTTCACTGGTTGGTGTATTTTAGTTTTCATATGCACATGAATAAGATTGATATGTGTGCAAGAGATTATAATGAACTTTTTCAGTAGCTGAGTTAACAAATTTGTATAGTTTGGCTTTGTTGACATCACTTTAATGAGCTGTACTGTGCCCCCGTTTTGTTGTTTCTTCAGGGGAACTGTAGTAATTTCTCCAACTCTCAGGACTTAAAACATTTACAGATCAGTCAGTCTGTGTTTGACAGATGGCGGAAGTTGCCAGTTTGAACTTTGTTCTGTTATGATGGTGGTCGTGTGCTCGCCGTGTTCTGTCAATTACTGCAGTGTCAAATCAGTCATGAGGTTCCAGTAAAGTGATGGTGCTCAATACCAGGAAACTTCATCTATAGTTGTATGTATCTTTCCAGCTGACAAGTGGACTGTTTCTCAAGTTGGTAGAATGACATTTTATATTATTTTTGTCATTATCCAATAACATAATAATAATCATCATCAGAATAATTGTTATATTGTGGGATATTTTAGGCTACATAAAAGGGCCAAATATGTATTTCAGTGTCTATTAATTAAATCTAACTCCTATGTTACCTTAATAATTAACTATTGGAGCAGTTGTGTTAAATTAAAATCTTGACATAATTACCAACTTCTTTTGGCGCTTCCACAGAAGTTTCTGCCTTGGGCAATGGGAGAGAAAGATGTAAATGACAGTGATAAGGCTTTAACGATATCAAGCACTGTGATGGAACAGAGACAAGAAGCGACCGTAAATTGCTCATTGTTCGCTGTTTCCTCCTAAGTAATTTGGGCCTGTATCTTTCCATCAGTTTACTTCTGGTTTCCTTGATTATGCAGACAAAACACAAATGTGAAGCACGTCAGCCGAACTCAACAACAGCTGGACTCCCAGTAGCCGTAACGATAGAAATAGTCAAATGTAGAACTGGTGACATAAATTCTAATCAGTACTGCGGACTAATAAACTTTGGGTGGGGGCTGATATGACATAAGTAGTAATGGTTTCATGGGCCAAGGAAAGAGAATAATTTGTCTTTTGGGTTCTTGATGAAACTTCGGAACAGGCAGGGCCAGACTTTGGTCTCATATGTTTCATGTCTGTCTAAAGGCCACATGCTTCCCAATAATTAATTAAATAAAAAGCATTGTATGCTGTCACAACAACACATCAAAAACACTCCAGGTTCTATCCGTTTTTTTGTCTTTCATTGTTAGTTTGTCCTTTTGCTGTGGGGCATCCGCCCAAAATGCCCTTGAGTAAGACTCTAAACCGCTTCTCTTATGAATAGGTGTGAAGTAAATATGTAATATGTAAAAATGCTTAATAATGGGGTTATATAAAGTAGTAACAGGAAGAGTAAACATGTGTGTAAACATAAGATTAAAGATTAAGAAAGAAGAAAATAAATACAATACGCAGGGGAATGTGAAGAAAAGATGTGGACACTTTACCTGTAGATGTTGCCGGAAACAAATGTTCATCAGGTTATGTGTTATGGGAGAAATTTTAAAGGCACAAAGTCAATTAAAAAGTAAATAATGTCATGGATATTACTTTATGTAGTAAAATAAATAATGAAAATAAAGGATATACTTCTATAAATTGTATACATTAGAAACCACTCCAGTTTCACCATTTGGCAGGTGAAGTGCCCTGAAGAGAAAGTCAGAATATATAATAACACCCTTTAAACTTTGAGAAGAGCAACAGTAGTTCAAAGAAAACAAACTAAAACCGTCATCACTCAGCTTTATTTTAATTTACAGTTTGATCTTTCCAGAAGGATATTTAGAACAGGCTAAATGTTGGCTCTCAGATTCCTAACAATAAATTTTGTTTTCAGTATGCCAGGCTTCAAATCTCCAGCCAAGCACACTGAAGCATCAAGAGAAACTTTGGCTCAAAGTCATCAACATCAAAGAGATTATACCTTGTTTCTGGAAACGATTCTAAATGACATCCTGACCTTTACCTCTTGTACTTGGACACGAGTTTGATGACCTCTGGTGACCTTGGTAGGGTTCAAAGCTACTCACTTATTTAATAGATCTGGTTATAACTCACTGTTGAGAAATTGGAAAACAGAAGTATAAAATTAGGGGACTATGTGAGCTTTCAGTACAATACCAATTGTTTATATGGAGATACTTCGAGGGGTGCAGCTGACGGGCTCACCACAGGCTGGAGATCAGTGCTCACAAAGAGATAGAAAGAGAAACATACAGAAAGAGAAAAAGAAACAGTATTTATTGAAGGGAGAGACAGAGAACAAACTTGAGTATGATTCATTGCTGAGCTGTTATACTGTAAAATACTATGCACCTTGATGACTTGAAATGGTTAAGAAAGCCGCAACAAAACCCCTTTAAGACCTTGAAACACACACACACACAGGCACACACACAAGATCG
>NW_023340095.1:7417347-7420450 GCF_004916995.1 Morone saxatilis | reverse complement strand
CCTTAGAATCAAACAGAAAACACTGACAGGTGGGGCCTCAAAATAATGCCTACCCCCCTCTTTCCTCCCACCTACCACCACCTCACCTCCCTCTGCCCCGCTCCTCCCCTGCAACCCCTGCCCCACTCCCCCCTTTCAGAGAAGTAGTCTTTAAACAGAGGAATGCGGTGGTTTTTTAGCGGGGTGTGCATGTCGCCTCATGCCCACCCCAGGGTTCTCACGACGTCCCGTCTTGTTTTTAGCCCTAATTAGTGGCTGCTGGCAGTTTGGAAACAGATGTTTAAAACCCTGCAAAAGATTTTAGACTTCAAACACTGGGGCGGAAAGTAGAAAGAGATTCGCCCTTCCTTCCCTCCCCTCTTACCCTTCTCCTGCTCTGCCTCCTCCAACTTCTCTCCAGCAGGACTGATTACACAAATAATACTGTACACAAAGGCGGCAGAAGAAATGAATCCGATGGTGTGCTTTATTTACATATGATGTCAGCATATCTCTAATGCTGTAAAGTTCAGGCTTTACCAGCTGCTGTTTACACAACAAAATGTTAATTAGAATAATAATAAAAAAACTACATTTTCAGGCATTTACATTGCATGCATACATAAATCCTCTCCAAGAAACAGATCAAATATGTAAACACAAACTGTAAAGTATTTTCTGAGCTAATATCCGTGACTCTATTTAATGTGAAAGTTGCTTTACAAAGATGTTGAACAATTACATTTTTCTAAAAATAACTAAGCCAAGATGTCAGAATTCTGCATTATGCAAAATTGCATTATGCACAATTCAGCCCTCTATGGTGTTGTTGCAGTGAACCAAAACAAACTACTGTGCAGTAGTTAATAAGAGCGGTTTTAAAAGCCTAATAACATGTTTAAAGTGGCTCCTTATGACATGGAAATACTTCACGGAGGTAGTAAATTTCTTGGCCAAGTTGTTTTTTGTTCCTCTCAATCGTTTAGAGAGCACACCTAAAAACAAATGCTTGGCACGCTTTCTTGCGTTCATGTTGCAGAGCTTAAAGCCATGCCGAGGTTCTGTTGAATCCTGTCTGTTCATTAGGCAGGTGGTGACAGTGCTGGCTATGTAACAGTCTTCCATGTAACTGGCAAGCGTCTATTAGTAATTACAATTTACCATCAGTGCATGACTTCAGGGGAGTAAGGAGAGATGGTATCCCCCTTTTCAGGAAGGAAACTATACATTTCAACCTCTTTTCCAATTATTTTTAAATATGTGATGTTGCCAATCTCTTGTTCAGTACAGGGAACTTATTTTGAACATTTGAGACATTTTCCCTGACTCAAATTATTTTCAAGAGTTATGTTGGCAGTGGAAGAGGAGGTGCAGGAGTATGTGTGCCAGTAATAATCCAACAGCACAGTGCAGTTTGGCTAGTTTAAAGTAAAAGTGAAAGGGTGGTTAGGGTGAGTGTTTTTGTACTGCAGTGTATTTCTGAGTGAAACGGACTATGTTGACAGAATATACTGTCGTAATGAGAGGGGTTAAATCTATTCTTTCAGATCTGATTGGATCACTTGTTCAGCAAAGATGCTGCAACACACAGAGCTGTAGAAACCTGTGTTGTCAGGAGGACAGAGGGAAATTAATACATTACCGCACATCGATACTAATTTGAAAATGTAAACAAAGTTTTTGGTGACTGATACACACACACCTCCTACCATGACGTTGCTCTACTAAAACACAGTCCTAGAATTTGGAAAATATATTTGTTTATTTCACTTGATGACTGGCAGTTTTATTCTGTACTATCTTTAAGAAAATGCTACCAAGGCAAATTTGTTTCATTGTTAATTCAATTCAATTCCATTTTATTTGTATAGCGCCAATTCATAACAGAAGTTATCTCAGGACACTTTTCAAATAGAGCAGGTCTAGACCGAACTCCTTTTAACATTTACAGAGACCCAACAGTACCACCATGAGCAAGCACTTGGCGATGGGGGCAAGGAAAAACTGCCTTTTAACAGGCAGAAACCTAGGACAGACCCTTCGGCTTTAGGTGGGTGGTCATCTGCCTTGACCAGTTCGGGGGAAAGAGAGGGGGGGGACAGAGACAGACAGAGACAGACAGAGACAGATGTACAGCAACAACAGTAGCAACAACTAGTAGTGACCGATGACGAGCATTAAAAAGACAATGATGATGATGACAGCAGCAACGATGGGGGACAGCAAGCTAGGGGGCACCCAGATTTGAACTGGGGACCTCTTGATCTGCAGTCAAATGCTCTACCACTGAGCTATACCCCCTCACACACAATGCACTATGCATACTTACCACCAAAGCACTGGTTAGGCCTCCACATCAGTTAAGATTCAGGTCTGTCCCACATCCTAACCCATTGTGGTTTAATTTCTTTTCCATTGTTAAGGATGGGGCAGCATTGATCCCAATATTCAGGCATGTGTCTTGAACTGGGCTCGCTGTTCCAGCTCTTTAGATTTAACAAAAACACTTATGAATCCACATAATGTGTGCTGTTGCAGCTGACAGACAAACATCCAGTCCAACCGACTATCCTGTGCAACTAACTGAAGTGATCAACTACCAGCAATCATCCTTCAATTATCAAAGCCTTGCATCTGCATTAGTGTCTGAATTAGTTGTATAGCCACTTTCCAAAACAGGGGGCATTCAGATTTGAAGTGGGGACCTCTTGAGCAGCAGTCAGGTACTGTACCACTGAGCTACACCCAAACATACAAAGGAACCAATATAGCAATTGTCCTTTTAGCAAAAGCTTGGAGACACTGTGTACTTGGTCAGTGGCAGTGAAAGATTTGTAGTTTCATTCAATACAATCAACCACAGCTGAAATTCTTGGAAACCATTGTAATTGTGCATTCATTATTGTGTATTTTTATGCTCAAGGTTGTTTTGGTACAGGGATTTCTTACATGTTATCATTAGACTAGAGGAAGAGCTAAAATGAGAACTTCTTGATCAGCAGTCCAATGATCTACCTCTGAGCCAGACCCCCTAAACTTCTAAGAATCCATTTCAATGCTTATTTAACTAGCAATAATCAAAACACACAGAAACAGTCACCTGACTTATGTTAAAATAGATGTT
>NW_023340095.1:7409200-7417247 GCF_004916995.1 Morone saxatilis | reverse complement strand
TTCATCGTTAACATGTACAAACTGTGAACGATCTGATAAATAGGACCTAAACCAGCTTAGTGCGTTGCACAATGCACAATTTTACTTTGATATTAACCAACAAGGTTATAAAATAGCACAAATAGAAATTTGAGCGCAGCAATGCTGTGATGCAAAGTCCAAAGTGTGGCCAAATCTTCTATGGCCACTCACTCTATCATGTTATGGACTGGCTTATGAATGTTTAATTGCCCTAGCCAAAAAGTCATCTCACCTTCCACTCATACCTGAGAAATGTGAGATCTTGGATGCCATGGAAAAACGTAAATACTTGTAAAGCTGATGTTTTCAGACCTATTTTGTTCATGTTAAGGCACATCATTGCTTCACCAGCACACTGAACATACTGTAAAAGTAATTTAAACCATAATGAATCTAGAGCGGCACCCCCTCTAGCTTGATCCAAACCAGCAATAGCGGGACTCCTAGGATCCTTTTATGCCTAATTTAACCCTTGAGCGATGACAAACTGCTGGAGAGCTCATTCACGTTAATTCATTGACTCAGAACCCACACGAAAAGCAAAGTGTGTTTGATCAGAAATAGCAACATTAGTGCAGGGTTAGTCCTGTGCTCCTCAGAGGCCATTTCATATCATCAGTGGTGTGCAAAGCATTCCAGAGTCCTGACAGTACAGAGGCAGAGCATTTGATCTGACCCACCACATACTGTACACACACCAACACATGCACACACACTTGCGAAAGATGTACACACACATAGACTCATGACCACACCATCCTTACAATGCTTTCTCTCACACATACACATAAATATAAACATCATGGTATAAGCTCAGCAGGTGGAAGTGCTTATGCTGGTAATAACATTTTATTAGAGTCTCTAAATGAGAGCTGTGGACATTTTGTGCAATTAACAGTGAGTAAATACTACACACACACAAACAGACACTCGTTCTAAAGTAGTTCTCACTGTATATTGTAGATATGCATTTGCTCAATAATTGCATGTCATTGTGTTTGCATGTGCGCCTGTGTTTTTGTCTGCATACGCTTAACTGTTCTTTTGAAGCAAGGCGTTTGATTTGTTTAAAGTGATGTCTGGGCTTAATGTGCTGCTGTGGGATTTGTTTGTGTGCTTTGATATCGCCTTGGCTTTCTGCTTGGCTTTAAAGGTCCTTTAGTAGATTTTCTTTGAACTGAAAAACTCAAGGCAGCATGCAGACTAGTCTGCTGTTTATCAGCATGAAGGGTCGCTTGTGGGACACATAGACATTAGATTAGGATTTTCCCAAACGTGGTTAGTGTTGATGACACAGGGATTGGCCAACAATTGAATTTAATGCACCAAACAAAACAGGGAGTACTTTAAGGCATAAATTATACATGAACATAAATTATACTCACTGACACATGAGCTATGTGTCAGTGACTGTACCTCCACATGGTGAACATTTGCTGTAATATAATATAAGTCTCATGTTGCAAAAAGTGTTAATTATTAATGTGGATTAACATTAAGACCAAGAGGATTTTACTCTAAATAACATACTATTTATAGTGTGAGAGTTCTCATGAATGTTGTTACAAGCACAGACAGACAGTGGATTGCTCAATTGCACATTGGCTGTTGCTTCCCTCCATTAGAGATTGGTGGTGTTGTGTATGTCATGCCACAGGACTTTCCCTCTACAAGAAAAGCTATGCTGTAAGTCATCACCAACTCCTTCATTACTACTGAGTCAGTGTTGACTCAGCCAAATCTTGATATTCGGTCAGGATGACAAATTCAGGTATAACATTAGGCTAAAGGGAGTGTGGTAACACTTTACCTTTGGCATACTTCGGTCATGGATCACAGTTTTCATTATGGCAGGGCTGCAGCAGGCACTTGAAAAATGGCCTCATTAAGTTTGTATGTTGTAGAAGATTGTCACTATAATTATTGACTATTGCTATAGTGAATATGTTAAACACCTGCAAAAAAATTATTGACACATAATGTCATTTACAAAAACTAAAAAATGGTGTTTAATTACTGAAATAACAACCTGTAAACCGCCGCCTTTATCAGGTCATGTGTAACCTCTAACCCTAACAGAACAAAAAACAGGATAAAGTGTGAGTACACGTATGTACACGCACATACGTAACTGCAACTTTTGCTGTTGTATTCTGGCTGAGGAAGTGGGTCATATGTCGTCACCCTTTCTTTCTTTGCTCTTGTTTCCTGCCTTTTGGTTTACTCCATCGACTTTTCCTCGTTACACGGTAGTCTGCTCTGGTCTGCTCCAGTATGTTGTGCTTTTACTCGGTCTACTGTATTATGTAGCCTGCAGTCCTAATCTGCCACCAACATGTTGTATTTGATCTCTGTCTGGGGTTGTTTTATAGACGCCTCTGTCTTACTCTCTAAGCCAATTAAAACTTGCCAGATGTTTGTTTCTAACTGTGGTCCACCATTGACTTTGAAGCAATTACGTCCCTCAAGTGTATATGCAATGTAAGCCAATGTGTGTGCAATAGAATGGTATATATTATCAGGATTACATCTTTATATCCTTAACACATATTTTCAAAGACACGTTTTTAACTTAACTCATGCCTAACTTACACTGCAAGGACTTGCAGACTTGAAGAATGCAATGGGACATAAACTGTATCATTGTCACTCGTTTCATCTATAAAACATCAGCGCTTTTCCTCGTTTAACCTATTTTACTTCTCTCAAACACAGACTTCAGGCCATTACTGAGTCTCTGGACACATTAACATGCACCACTGCTAGCTGACAGTAAGTGTGTTATGCAAAGTGTTCTTTTCAAGCAAGCTTTTTATAGCTTGTATAGAGTGGCCTAAGTTGTGTGAGATGTACAATATTTGTATATTTCCTGGCTCACATTGCCAAAGCAATCACAGCTGATGGCAGGTTAGATAGGTTTGATGATTACAATCTAATCTATATGGCTAATAGCAGCGGGATTGATGAGCATGATGACTGAGCCTAGATAGAGTATCGGCTAGATGGACAGGTGATTTGTAACACCACCCACACCACTCACAGACACACAAACTGCCTTTGTGCATCAAGCGGTGTAGGAACAGTAAAGAGATAATCCAAAGATCATCTCCCCCTCCTGTCATCCCTCTTTTCCTCTCCTCTTTCCTCTCTCCTACCCTCACCTCTGCATTTACTGTACACCGCCTTCAGCTCCACCACCCAGCGTCTCCTGCATGTCCTCAGGGTTAATTCTCAAGATCTACAACAAGGCAACAATAAATCATCACCGCATCAGTCTTCTTCCTTCTTTCCACAGTAGTCACGTTAGATAGCGTAAACACAGACAAAGAGACAGACATTTTTTGGTGTTGTCTCTCTCTTGTCTCTTGTTACACACAGCCATACCCCGAGGTACAGATGAGAATGAACAGAAAGAAAATCCTAACCTTTCATCTGATCATCAGTTAATCATTCTGGATCTTAGAGTGCTCTGGATCTGGAAAATTTCTATCAAAATGTTTAAGAGTCCAATATGTTGGACCAATTAAGACTAGACACTTATTTTTTATGACTCTAATCTTCTAGCCCTAAATTTATAATACATTGCGAAAATCAACAATCGAATGATCTGAGCTCCAATTCGTTACCTGTTCATTGTATTAAATATAATTTTTATGCATTTAAACTGGAAATTAAATGTTTAATTTTGCTGTTTGACACTTTTAAAACAAATCGAAATTCAAAATGTAATGTAGAATTTCCATTAAATTAAGTTAAAGGACCAGTGTGTAGGATTTTTGATTGCGTTGCATTGCATGTAGGAGAAACTACGGTGGCCGCAAAAGGCTCTATCTAGTGTCAGTGTTTGGTACTCAACAAGTGTTTCCCCCAGCTCTTTTTGTCAGATGGATCAGCACTTCACATGTCACACTGACAGACCCCTTCTAATATAACAAGAGCAGACAGATTCCCAATTTCCTGTTACCAGTTAAGGGTCAGGATTTTTATCTTTTTTTCCTTTCAACTACACGTCAAAGGAATATTTGACATTTCCCCCACACACAAAGTACTACTCATCATGTTCTTTTGTGGAGGTTTTAGGAGCCTGCAAACCTCTTTTAAGCTCTGCCGAGTGAGAGCACAGGGTGTGTACTGTAGCATACCTTGTGTGTTTAATGGATAAATCCACTCTTACACGGAGCTGACAAATGTTATTCAGATGTTGAATTGGCATATATGTCAATTTTCAAATGTGTGTGGTATACCTCTAGCTGAGTACCAACAAGTTGTAAACCTAATTGGCTGTATCTGACAGAGTAAATCAAACATATAGGATGTAGTATTGTCATTTACAGTGACACATAAGGCCTTACATTTAAAACCAAGGGCAACATTTTTTTTTGCTAAGCCCCACACTCCTTAGTTACTGCTACAACAGCCAAACTTTCTGTTCTTGCACAGCATTTACAGTTTACAATGATAATGGTGGCAAATTTAATTGAATCAATGGGTCACTGATAAAATGAAATAAAAGTAGTCGCTGGCAGTTTAACATTAGCTCTATAACTTGGTTGAAATTGCTATCTCTTGCTACATTTTTAATGTTTCAAGTGGAATTTTAAAATGACAATCTTGTAAAAGGTTTATTAATATGCACTTGATGGCTATATAGGATATCATGCTTATTACAGTGTAGAGCTGAGTCCTAGCATAATACTGTATGATCAGGAAAACTATACGATCAGACTGGACTTCGTTCTAACATAAAGCAGTTTAGCTTAAATACCTGTTTGTATTTTCAAATTGTATGTTTGACTTTTAAAGTCTTTTAGGATGAAGAGTAAGTTTAACACTGTGTTGGGTATCATGTTGGCTGAGGTTGCAAGAGTGCAAACTTCCCCAAATCCAATAAGGATAGAGCTGTTAAGGTTGGTGTATAATATTAGATAACATATAGCCATACTACATATTATACAGTAGATTAGCTGGTTGTGAATGGAGCTATATTAGCATAACCTGTAGCCCCACAAAATGTGGTTAGTGAATGATGAGCTCCTTGGCCTTGGACGTAGACTAACATTACTCTAGGCTAGTTAAGCTAGTGAACAAGACACAAGAACATTTGAATCTTGAATTAGAGCTGACAAACAAGTTGTTGAATCTGTTCTTTACACTTTTTCTCTTGTCTTTTGGAAAGACTAAACAAAGACACCTCCTTCTAAACTCTTTAAATGGTGAGTTTCGGTCTTACTGCTATGGCATGTGGAGAAATCCTAAGCTTGACAGGCCTGCCATGCCTAGTTACGGTTGCTAAGCTATTATTGGACAACTACTGTTTGGAGGAGGGTTCTCACGAATGGTCAATTGCATTTTTTGAACATTATGCACATTTTTTTTTAACATTATGGAAGCCAGACACGCTGTACTACTGGAAAGCAATGGTTTTGTAGGGCATGACAGTTTTAGTGGGATCATCTCCATATGTTGTTCCTGCCTCAGGAAAATCTTATGTAAAGTACTCCACTCGGATACACATAAAAAAGTTTGAGACTTGCTGCTGTGGTTCATAACCTCCCGGAAGAATTTTGGCTTTTTATTTTTTCCCTGGCATAAATATGACTAAACACCAGTAAAAATAACACTTCTGTTTTTGTTGTTTTTTCTGTCATTTGAAGCCCCTGTCCTGCTGTGAATGTACCTTCAAACAGTAGCAATGTGGATGCAATTATGACTCCTAGGTCATTTTGTGTCTTTAAGATTTAAGTGGGTTGGAGAGTTTTATGATTACAGACTTTGCTGTGTGTTTAAGGCCAGCACGTTTGTGATTCTGGGGTTGCCTCTGCCCCAATGTAAAAACTGAACCAAACTCTGCAATCTGAACTCAGTGCAAGTGCTGTTTGAGCTATTATAATGTTGTTTACTATGAAGTCTTACAGCTTCTAGCTCCTCACCACTGATCACAGCTTCTTTAAACTTTGTTTTCAACACTCTCAACAGCAGAACCATGTTTAACCAAAACCCATGCTTTTTACCCACTTTCTGTTATCACAACACATGTGATGCAAGGACTGAAAATATTTTGCATTCTTTTACATAATTGTCATAATCCACCATCAAAATGATTTTAAGCTGCAGAATCAATGTTCCTAACATTTCATTTTCGTAAATGATCTTTATTACTGGCGGGTTTGATGCGTGATAGTAACATAAACGTATCTTAGCAAGCATATTTTCAAAGATTGTATACATTTGTCTAAATAAGAAAGAAACCAATATTTACATAATCTCTCCCTAACTCTATAAACACATTTACATTGCCTTTTCTTTCAAGGTTATTTGCAGCTCTACATGGATGCATCATAACCGTCTCTGCTCCACAGGTTTTGCAACAGTCACCTGATATTTATATTTTATTTTGTTACTTTTTTTAGACTGTGTGATCACTATTAACTTTGGCCCAGTGGTGTTTTCTTTTGCTGCTCTTTTTCACTTTTTCATTCCAAACAGATGAGTCAAGTAGCTCCATTTATCACTCTTCATCCACCTCTCTGCTCATTCATGCCCCAGAACAAGTGAACAAGTTTTTTTACCCTTCTTCACTCTGCATGGTTTGCTCTGTTGGGCAACCCACTGTGCTGCATGAAATTGAGCTTTACAGCGTGCAAACCAAACCCTCTACTGTATTCAACAAATGGCTCTAGCTCCCTCTGAGAAAAATGCAAGCAAACTAGGAAACAGGAAATGTGAAGTATCTGATTTTTGGCATCAGTCCAAATTGACCTTGACTTTCAAGAAGTGGATAACTGGATTGTCTCACTCAATCTATAGAGATATATCTCTTTTCCCCCTCTATCCTTCTGTTCCTACTGCTGTTTGGAAAAAAATGGAATGACTGTCATTTCTTTAAAAAAAAATCCATGCAAGAGAGTTTCATTCTCTGAAGTAAAGCAAGGAGAGGTTACAGGATCATTCCATCATGAACATATGATGCACATATTTACACACACAATGTTTTAATAAATTATACTTATCTCCGCCATACCTGTAGTTCGCCATTCAGTCCCATTCTGCATGGATGAAACAGAGGATGTGGGTGACAGACATATTGTGTGTGTGTAGGGTGTGTGCGTGTGTCATCTGCGCGCACAATTCAGTGTTATTCACAGCACATGTGTCGCCACTGTTTTAACTGTGCACGAATGTCCACGCATCGTGTCAGTGCCGTATAGGTGCCGTGTGTGTTATGATAGGGGCAGCAACAGCAGCAGCATCTGTCAGTATCTGGGTGGCCTGGTGTTCCTGTTGGTAATTGGATCTTAAAGTTTAGATCAGGTGATGATTGATAAAAACAATTCTCACACACACACACACAAACATAAATACATACATGCATGCATACACCTTGAAAAAATATGACTGAGATGGACAGGGTTGGGTGTACTTGGTGTGTGTTTGCTGCTGCTGAGTGAGTAGGTCTTGCAGTGTTGATGGGGCGTTTTGTGTTTATGTGTGTTTATGAATGCACTACAGACATCAGAAATGACTTTCAGACCTTAAAGACCCTATATAAGATATAAATATTACTCTGCTATGTCAGGGCCTACAGTGAGCCTATGAACACTGGCTGTTGATATCCGTGTGGTTCCACTGGCCAGCATTAAACCATTAGTGAAAATATGTACAGTATGCCTAATGTGCCACTACATGTGTGTCATGCTTGGAATCATTACTTGATACCAAAAGATGAATGATGACACTACTGTTTGTGTAATGCCTGCATCCATCTGTGTTATTTGATATCAGTATGTTTGACAACAGGCTCAGACCACCTGGATTTTTAAATGCGGGACCGATATTCCTTCAGGGCATTAGGTGTCATTCACTGTACAGAGGAATGGTGTCTCGCTTAGAAGAACAAATAAATGAAAATTAAGGCAGTCTGAAATATGACGTGTAGTCTGTAACAGCCTGTGACTGTATTAAACTTCAAATGTAACCAGTAATCCTGAAAGTCATTAATCCTTCTCACCCCCCCCCCCCCCCCCCC
>NW_023340095.1:7396066-7409100 GCF_004916995.1 Morone saxatilis | reverse complement strand
GTCATTAATCCTTCTCACCCCCTTTCCCCCCCACCCCACTTCCTCCCTCCATCCCACTCTCTCTTTTTGTCTGTCTCCATCTGTGTGTTTTGCAGGTGGTGCTCGACCACATGAGAAGGAAATGCAAGTGCCACGGGACGTCCGGGAGCTGCCAGCTGAAGACCTGCTGGCAGGTCACCCCAGAGTTCCGGGTCGTGGGCTCGATCCTCAAAGAGCGCTTCCACATCGCCACACTTATCAAGGCTCACAACCGAAACACTGGACAGCTCGACCACTCCCACCACAACAACCACCACAACCACCATAACCATCACAACCACCACCACCATCACCATCATCAGAACAACCACCACAATCACCACCACCACACACATCGGCGACGGCCAAGCATCAACGAACTGGTCTACTTTGAAAAGTCGCCAGATTTCTGCGAGCGGGACCTGGGCTCGGACTCAGCGGGCACGCAGGGCCGGATCTGCAACAAGACCAGCCCTGGCATGGACAACTGTGAGAGTCTGTGCTGCGGGAGAGGCCACAACATCCTGCAGCAGACGCGGAGTGAACGCTGCAATTGCAAGTTTCACTGGTGCTGCTATGTGGTGTGCGAAGAGTGCAGGATAACAGAGTGGGTCAGTGTCTGTAAATGAAGAAACACACACTAAAAGACTATACACAATAAAGAAAACTAAGAAAAAGAGACTTTTTAAAATCAAGACTATCAATTTAAAAGGGGAATATGACTGTAATATATGTGCCCCATACCTTTTTGCGGTGGACTGCTGTTTTCCAGGAGAGAAAAGACAACAGTATAAAGCAGCTGAGCCAGCAAAGAGATAGATATGCATTTTGGTAAAGAGTGAGCACATGTGGCATATGTCTAAAGCTGCCACAACTCAGAAAGCTTGGATGATTATTGCTTTCATCTTGAGACAAAGGAACATAGTTATATCAGATAAATATCTGAACGCTCCAAATATGAAATTTGGGCTTTGGCAGACTATTGTTGTTTCATCAGCATATGTTGACTGACGTACAGCTGCATGAGATTCAGGTGAGCAAAGAGGATGTTGAGCATAAGCAGTAGATTGCATGCAGAAAGAAAATAATATTGCTTCATAGCACCAGCAAAAGGCAGAAAAGCTGATGTCTGCATCCCATGAAACTTAAAAAAATGGGGGAAGACATCTGTTTTGTGTTGTTTTTTTTAAAAGATCGTACATTATACAGTAGTCCCTCCATCACATATATGATGACTTACAGCATAAACACAGTCATGTTACACAGTATTTGCCATATATCTCCTATTTACAACATACAGGGACAAATACAGATCTTTTCACTCATCAGGATTCACAGTGCACACTATCTCGCTATCTGACACAGCACAACACACCTGGAGCACTTAAAGGGCAGTTCAGAAGTTCCAATGTTTATAAGAAGTATCATGTTACAGCTAAAAATACATCAGAGGATTGTCTTTTTGGTAAAAAAAACAAAAAACAAAACAACGACTATTTAAATCAGAAGACTGCAATAAAGGGGCAAACTTTTATAATATTATATAATGATCGCTACTGCAAAGGAAGATGTTACGGCAATGATGAATCAGAAAGGCTGAGGCAGAAGTAAATCAAAGGACCTAACTGAAAGTCTGATGAAAGTCTGTTGGTGCGTCTTCCTGGCATTCCTCATATCAGACCCTTACAACTGAAACTCTTTCCTTTCCACTAACAGAGAGTGTTTAAATAATATCCACACAAAGCAGCTTCCAACAGAGTAACACTTGCCCTATACAGTGTAATTCTGTGAATCTATGTGAAAATTGCTGTTTGAAAACCATTGTGACAAAAGCTTGTACAGCTGTTTTGAAATATATATTACAGCTTCCCTAAAACACCACACATTGTTCGGAGTTATGTTGTCCAAAATGTTCCATGTGTTGTGTGTGGTATGTAATATAAGAGGACTGTCAGAGTACAGTGCACAGTAGACCTTCATTTTAATTTTCATCTTCAGCATGATCTGAACAGCATTGTAAATAAAACTGAATGATGCTGCACAAATACCATCAATACATTCAGAGTGCCTCAGGAAACTGAGTGCACATGAACAGGCTTACGTTCCTCACACTATAAACATCCCAAGCCATCATCAATCCTCCTGTTTTGTGATGCAATGTACTGTGTACAACACTGTATGCTTCTTGTGATATATCTACACTTACCTTTTTCACACTTCTTCGATGTGTGCAAGTAGGGATAATCTGTCAACAAGTATGTGAGTAACAAAGTTGATATGAATTTCTGCCTATGCACATTTTGAAGATCATATTTGGTCTCAAGAAACTTGTATGAGCGAGGCTCCTTATCAGACAGTGTAATTTATTAATTCTGTGTTGAAAGCAGAGGAAACAAATCTGGAATTATGTGTCCAGTGTAGTGTCCAGATTATTTTGATTCTGATAAGTAGTTTGCACATACAGAACTGTCCAGGAAAACTCTGGGAGATATCAGCAATATGCATTTTTTTTCATGTCATAAATGTAATGTATGTATGTATGTATTTTTATGTTTTAATATGGTTATTATCTAAGTTATTTTATTTTTGTGGATAACTTAATATTTGTAAGACAATAAAGAAAGGCCGTAATATGGCCATAAAGTAGGGGCTTTAATGTGATGAATAAAAAAAATACATGAATGCAGTGTATTTGTAAGAGAACAGTTTTATGTTTATTTTGTCACAGGTCAGCTGCCAACAGCTTACTAATGATGATAAATCCCTCAGTTACTTTTTGCTAGTATATGTATGGTACAGTTACTTCATAGGTCATTAGTTTCCATCTTATGGGTACACACATATTACAATTATTATTATTATTACTTTATTTTGTGTTTTGTAGAAGAATGACAGCTTCCTCAGCCATTGCAGATTCCACATTTATTAGCTGAACATTTAGTCCCAAAGGAATCCGACAAAGTTGTCATAAAAACCAAAACAGACATAGCCAAATCTCTAATAGGCTTTAAATAAATATTTCTTTTTTGCTATATTTGTTGAAATTCTCTTCATCCCAACAGAAATCAATATTATTTAAATGTTCTGAAAAAAAGATATATCTGTGACTGTTGCAGGCCCGTATGCATGACCGGAGTCTTCCACAAGACAAGGCAGATTTATTGCTAAAGCTACCAAGCTCGTTGCACAAGAGTGGCAGAGAAAGAGCAACCAAAATTTCCAGTTCCACCTGTACAACAGTTTGCACTGATAAACAAAGCAAGAAAAGAAAGAAGTAGAAAAGGCTATGACCAAAAAAAGGTTAGGGAAGGTCAGTTTTCAATGATTTTTGGGGGCAATTTGTATGAATGAGACATGAGATAGTTGGATACGGTTAGAGGTGACGACCTTTGCTCCTCTCAACTCAACTCCAGCAGTAGTCAGGCACTGTGCGTGTGTTCATGTGTGTTACTTTGTGAGGACTGAAAAAAAACTACAGCTCCCATGAAAACAGTACAAGCGTACGTTATACCGCGGGTACTTATGTCACTGAAACTTACGTCAAACTCATGAACGCTCTCATCTAAAGTATTTTTTTTCATCTTCTAGTTGTAATCTCTGCTGTTTAAAAACTTCTATGGCGTTCGCACTTCTCCGTCCTGCTGTTATTACTGACATGCCTGAGCTAGCCGTGACCCCATGACTCACTCATGGACTTTCCTCTTTTGTCGAACCTTGATGTTTGGGCCGCAAATGTCTAGGGCTTATGGGAGAAGGTATTAGTTAAAAACATAAATACTGCATTGATGATATTAGATCATTTTTCAAAAAAGCTATTGTATGAACCAACCTCATGACATACTCTTGACTCTGTTCGAAGACTGTATTTTCAGTTATTAGTAGGTATAAATGTCAATTAATTTTTAATAAAGCTTTCTTACTTATGGAACAGAACTCAGAAGATACGGTTGTACTTGGCCTCAGCAACACTGGATCCTATATTTCCAATAATACTACTCATCAGTGTTAGATTTTCCCTGCCTTGTAAATTCTCATAATATCTCCACATCCCTAGTTTGTAACTCAGGCTTTCTATTACAAATTTGCCTCCAAGCCCAAAGAGATAACACTCATGAAATCATCAGGGTCATTTCTGTTTTCATGTGCTAAATAACACTTTATTAAAATTGATGTCGTAAGTGCGTGAATTGTCCCTTTAAGGTCACACTGCATACAATACATGTTTCTGTTTTTGCCAGGGTATTTTATATTATGTATAAGTTAGCTTTTCAATTTAGTCTTTAAAACATAGATCTTTTCTATTTCCCCCCCATATTTATAATGTTATGATCATAAAAAATATATAAAAAGGGAAGAAAACATCTTTCATTTTGACATATATTTATAGCTGGTTGTTTCCCTTTTTGGAGAGGATATACTATATAGCCTGGGTTCAAGTGTTTCTCATGGTCTTTCCACATTGACTTAAAAACCTACAAAAAGATCCATCATTGCAATAGTTGGCCTCCATATTGTAATTACAGTTATTACAGTGATTACGTGAGACTGTACATAACCTGAATGTTTTGATAGGAAGATATACCCAGACCAGATAAGACCACAAGTCTGTGGTCAAGTGTAGACCCTCCCTTACCAGTTGCTGCTTGCGTGCAGAGAGAAATCCTGTTGAGCATCCTGACTCACTTATATATTCTGTGCCCTGAGGGAAGTGATGAAGTCACCAAGTCAAGTGTAAGAATGCTAGAGATACACTTTCAAAGTAAACAGATGTGCAGTAAAAAGGTGCTATTTCAGAGTCATGCGGTTCTATTCTTATCTAAACATACTGTTCACATTCTGGGAGAAAAAAGAAAGCTTCCTTTGCTGCTCCTGCCTCTCTCTCGACTCTCTGGTGCACCATCTGTATGTTGACTTTAGAAAACACAGTGAACCTTTTAGTGCACTGATTTAAGTGAACATGCTCTTCATCTCCCTCTCCACATGTTTTAATATTTTATGTATGGATGTGTTCTTGTGGTGACAACACCATGAGGGAATTGCATGTGCATGTTTGTTTATGCAATCATGTGTGTTTCTTTTTTGTGGGGCACTGTCATTTAAGTGACAGGGTGTGTGTATGCATGCTCGTATTATGTGTTGACAACGACCTGATGCAAACATTGAGGAGTCTTCTGAGATCCCTGCTGGGTTCTTCTACCAGTAGTGTTCAATCTCAGCCAAATCAAAGTTCAGCTGATCCTCTCTATTGTTAATATGAAGTAATTGTACAAAAAACTATAATCAAAACACACTTCTCTTTTTATGCTGTAATGATTTCATCTTGCATGGAAAGAAGCAAATGCCAAATGATCACATAACTATTCAGGACCTGAACAGATATTATAATATTTGATAAATACTTGTTTAATATCAGATTACTTGAAAGAAAAAAACAAACATTAATCTTCATGAGAATAGCTCTTGCCTGTGAAGAAACACCAGGCCTGGACTTGTGTGTTGAGTTTATTTGAACAGTGGCTGTTATTTTGATAGAGAGCAGGTCTCAAAGTGACTGCAGATTTGAGCTGAAACAACATTATGCTGGTGAATGAGATTTATTATGTTATGATCCCTTGGCATGAGCTAGCAGGTCTGCATCACTTGTTAAACAGTCTTTAATGTTTTCAGGGACAAGGTTGGGTTGTTTTGCAATGACGCCTAAATGGACACTCACTATGCATGTAAATAACATGTAGTGATGTGTGTGTGTCTTCACTGTGAGGGAAATGGCTTGTAAAACTATTGCATTACATTGAAAATTGTAAATTGAAATCTTTAAGACGAAAGTGTGTCATTCTTTACCTCTTTGCACAGGGAAAATACACCAGTTTCTCTGGTCAAGTTGTTTTGGAAACAAAAGGTTTTCCCAGGACTCTGACATGTTTGGTCCTTTAGCATTGCATACCAAAAAAGTATATTCATCTTAACCGTAATTGCTTAATTGATATTGTTGTATTCTGAGATGGCTGTTAAAAACGTTTTAATAACTCAATTATCCTCACAGTAAACAAACTAATTAAAGGCATCAATTTTGCATATTCCTACAAGCAACAAGACCACAGCATGCAAACTGTAATCAGTGTTTTTGTAATTGCTTGGCATGTGTGTGTAAAATATGTGCGCAAGAGATAGTGGGAGAGAGCATACCTCTGTCTTTCTAGCATGCTGTATGTTTGTGTATGAGCATTTATGCATGCCAGAGTTTAAACATTATTTGTAGGCATGCGTGCATGTCTTTTGTGAATAATATTGATATCTATGGGATATCCAACAAAACTAGTTCCTGTGGTTTGTCCTTCTTGAGGTCTAAATCATGAGACCCAAGGGTGTAACACTGGTTACCTAAACACAGGTTAGGCTGGTGACCAGAAAATACAGAAACCAACCAAAAGACTAAAGAGATGCATTGCTGCAGGTTTTCTTTGGTAAGAAGCTCTGGAAAGCAGTCATGTGCAGAGAGAGATGGTCAAGCAGGGTTACAATGGGAGCTAGCAAACAGAAAAGATGGAAAGAAAGACAGAAAGTTGAAGATAAGGAGACAGACAGGCATCTAGCTGCTACAAGCTGGATATGGGTTAAATGTTCTCTTTGCCTTTTCCCTCAAGGGTGGATTGAAAAGAACAAATGTGAGGGACCAGTCCCTACAAGTAAACTCTGGAAGATGAACATTGAATACTGCATTATAACAGTAATCCACATATGCTGTGGGTGCATGCCACATGCAGAAAGTCATGCAAAACAGCAGCAGCAGTATTAATGATCAGCAGTGTGAGCTGCAGTCTCACATTATAGACGATGTAGACGAGACAGTGTGTGACTGATCATCAAGAGTCAGCTGACCCCTGATGCAATGAATGACTTCAGTGTTCTAAGGAGATGCTACATGATGGTTATTAAAGCACTGTGGATGTTTTGTGCTGGATTAAGATTTGTAACTTTTTTTATCCACTTCGAGCTACAAAGTAGTTAGCAAGAACAATTGTGCATATAGGTCCATGATTTTTTGTCTGTAGGTTCTGTAATTTTCCATGAAGTCTGTGATACACCAAATGCTCTTAAGAAAACGAGTCATACTGAACTGCCCAGAATACTATCAAGCAAAATTGCGACTTGTAGCAAAGTAATATAATCTTGTGCTTTTTCTGTTGCATGGCTTACTCTTAATACATTGCTCATGACCAGTCACTCCAACGTCAGTGGGGATTGCTTAAAATGCATGTTACAGTAAAATTTGGAGACATCGCAGTCTATGACTGTCATTTTAGACATACCACATCAGCATGGATGGCCGTTTTGAGGCTACATCAGAGAAGGCCACACAGAGAGATAGTTACTCCAATTAGAGAAGTAGACCAACCCCCTGAGGTTAAATCAGTTCGAAGTTATCTGCTATTGAATGATTTGTTCACCGACTTTAAAAATATTAATGTAAATTCTCCAGCAAACTGATCACTGTATTCTCTTTCCTTTTTCCTGTTGCAAATATTTCTGTTTCAACGTTATGAAAACAGCTTTTTAAAAGTCTTCTTCAAGACCTGTCTAAAGATAGGTCTTGTGTTTTGATAACTAATTCATTATTCTTATACCTTGGAGAATTGCTCCATTCCAAATTAAAATTCAATGTGACAGGAACAGGGAACATGCAAGGCACATCCACATTATCTCATAGGACCTGTCTTGTATATAGTCCTTTCAGCTTCTTTACAAATACTTGATCTGCGCTAACACTTCAGTTTGATCTGTGTTACTAATTCATGCACTCTTCCACCAGGGAAGGATCGAAGAGGAAACAGGGATCATTTTTTGTGGGCCTTTTCTCATTAATTATTGAGAGCAGAGGCCAACGAGTACATGCTTTTAACACCATTTGCAACATGTTCCGCTCGACCTAAGGTGACACTTGCTCCACTGGATTTGAGTTCCACTTTCTTGAAGGCTGACAAGGAATGAGATGGTGGAGAGAAATGCTATGGCCCTGCTGACGGATTCACTTTAACTCAAGCCTCATACACACACATACATACTGCTATCATGTCCTTGTCAGTTCGGGAGATGGGGAGTGACACAAGGAGCAATTTCCTAAAATATTGATCAGTGAGGGTCAAACATTTCCTCACAAGAAGGGCTATATATGGAAGAGGGCTAACCTCTCTGGTCCAGCGGTTTTCCCTAGAGGGAACCTTTAGCTCCAGTGATTCACCTAGAACTGAAATATTTCACTTTGAAGTAGAAGACAGCAAAATGTGACCGTGTACTTGACTGAGTAAGGATTTAAAACCAGAACAGAACTTGGGCAGTAACTGATGATGTTTCTATGTATGTGAAAACCACAAAACAGACAAGAAGATTGAGAAAGGCCTATTTTAGATTCCTATTGCATGTCCAGTGCTAAGCTTCCCACCGTCAATTCCTTTTTACAAGGGTATGACCACAAGTAAGCAAACATGCATGATTAGTTCAGATATAAATTAATGCATTACATGACTGTGTTTGATGTTTGGTGTGACAGTGGTAACATCAATGGTTTAAATTTAAGTGAGTTCCTCTTGAAAGCTCTTTTCTTCTTTTTTTCTATTAAACATGAATTGGAGTTGTTGTCATCTATTCAAATTAATAAAGTTCTTAAGGATTATTGCAGAATTTTGATTCTATAAAATGTCTTTCCCATTCGATCAAGTCTTAAAAGAATACGGTTATAATAGAATAATGTTAATATAATAGGAATTATTATATGATTAGTATTTCATGACTGAGCACAGTGACTATCTAGAGTCTTTCTGGCACTGTTAGGCTGCCAAGCAACCAGCAGAGTTGTTCCCAAGAAAAAGTCGCGCACATAACCTCCCCCAACACTACAACACTAATTGTCAATTTACACTTTGGTGTTCGTACAGATTAAACAAAAGAGATATAATGTTACAATTAGTGAGCTGGTTCCAGTTATTATGCTAAGCTAACCTAACTGCCCTCTGGCTGTAGCTTCATATTGGATGACTAGACATGAAAGTGCTATTCATCTTCTATCTAATTCTAGGCAACAAAGTGTATTTCCCAAAATGTCCTTGTCCTTTAACCTCAGAGGACAGGTCTCAGCTGAATTAAAAAAAAAAAAAAACATCTGAGGATGGCTTGATTATTGCCCACAAACAAAGGAATGTACTTAATGTTTGGCCATTAATGTTTGGTCTTTTATCTCAGCATTCTTTCCTTGTCTGTCATGCATTCTCTTGAATCTCTGGAAACCCTTTCCAGCCATCATGATGGAAGTATTCATCAACATCCAGCTACTGTTTTTTATATAGCCTATCTGTATATCTGTTTTCTCATGTTATATAAGGCTGGGCTGACTACTAATCTCATACTATTCATGCATTACCCATTAAGAATATTGGATGTTTTAGAAAATTGTGATTCAGCAAGCAAAGCCAACCTCTATCCTCCCACAGTGTTCACAACTGCATGTCTTATTCATGTCTTAGGTAATGCCACTTTGTCCTTGTTGATCATAACAACTGCATACTTATACAGCACAAATAGATCTAAGGGGACATTGGCAGTTAAAAGAAAATTATTTTATATATTATTTCAATTTAGGCCATTCAATGAGTCATGCTAACTTTGCATGTGCCACTTTCCTCCAGCAAAACAAGTATATCTTGACAAGCAGCAAGCCTTCCAAAAATTTCCAAATAAACCTCTGTTTCACCATTTTTATTTCAAATGTGTGCTTTTCTGTACTCATTGCTCTCCAAAGCTGACTGAGGTAGAAAAAGAGTGGGACACAATTATGCCAACCGTACAATACTTATAAAGCCTTTTTGTGCTTACATTTTGAAATAGACTCATGCTATTATATGAAATAAATAGTAATAAGTCTCTGTCATTTATGCAGATGAATGGACAGCTAATTGGCTAGCCGACAATTTGCCCTTGGAGGTAAATTTCTAAGCGGTTAGCTACAAAAGCTAATGTAATTTCTGTGATTACTTGTGGAAAACAAAAATGTAGTTATTTGGAAAGCTTTAGAAGCAGTTGTGCTGCATACCGTGAGCATTATCCCAATTCAGAATTAGCACAATTATTTTTTAGGTTGAAATGTACCAGAATTACATCTCATTTACAGTATCTTTCTTCTTCTCTCTCTCTTTTTTTCTGTGCTTATAGTGGACCTCAGCCTTCCCCTTTACAACCCAAGCGTCCTGCTTTGATCAGTTATCTGCCCCAAACAAGTTAAACTGCTGCATCATCAACCAAGCCATGAAAAGATCTAAGACAGTATAATTAGTAATTTCAGCATTAATAACGCAATGAGGGACAAGCAGTGGTACCCTTTAATCTTAAGATTTTCAGAGGGTTGTTTTATGTCCCTTCTCCTTTTCACCTCCTACCTTCTTCTTTACTTCTACTGATCCATGATAGACTGTAACCCACGGTCTTCCACCAGACCAGACTTTAAGCCTCAGAGAAAGGGTGTGTATGGTTCTATAGACAGATCTGAAAACTAGTGGTTAGCCAAATGACTGCATTTGTGGGTAATTTCTCATTTGTAGTCTTGTAATGCCTTAGATATTCTCTTGTGACCTGTAGTCCATCAAAGGATTATAATGAACACTGAGGATCAATGGAGGAAAGACATAAGTCAGTGGAACTGTGTGCAGAGTTGGTGGTCCGGCCTGATTGGCTGACCCAGCATAAATTGCATACTTTGTACTGTTTGGCTTGAGTTAGTGAGCTGCCTGTGCTTATGGAACTGGAGTTACACTGTGTAACCTTTGTTATGCCATCATAAACAATGCAAACAGAAAATACATATGGGTGTTTTGTTGACATTTTTCTTATTGTAGTACACTGAAAACCTTAAATTTGACCAATTCACATCCCCATAGGATGCAGGTATTGTTCATATTGACACCATCAACTGATCTAGGAAAGTGCCATACAGACATTATGGTGCAAATTTGCTGGAGAATCGCTACAGCAGAGGAATTCTAGTTAACCATTCCAATGAAGGTCAAAATCTTTATCGTCAGCTTCATGGCCTTGGCCTCAATCATGGTCATTACCAAAACTGTTCTCAGCTGTATAAATAGCCTTGATGACTCAAAAAAACTTCTGAGTTTCCCTTCTTGTTTTCATACTTAATATAGAACACAAACTATATTAACAAAAAATCTTAAGAATTAATGGGCATGTCAGTCTTAACTTAAAGATGTTGCATCTTTAGTCTCAAAGCTTTTTAGCATTAAAATCAGCCCTTCAGTCTGTGAGAGGTTAGAGGTAGCCCATTGGATTCCGTTGCCGCTAAGTCCTAATCACAATCAGTTGGCGGCTGTCAGTAATGCTCTTTGTCGTGTCAGTGTTTTGGAAAAATACAGTGATAATAAGCAGTATCAGCTCCACCATGAGGGTGGTTTGATGGTTGTGGGGCTACGCACTCACTTCCACAACAAATTGAAACAATTCAGTTAGATTGGAGCTCACTGTTTCCAGCTCTCCACTACTTGCCCACTGGAAAATGTTTGTTTTGCAGTGCTGATTTTTCATCAGACCATGAATGCACCTAACAGATGGTTGAATATTTGATAGTTCATAAAGTCTCCATTAGATAATTGCCAAGTTGATATCATGGTCTCTGCTAGACTCCATGGTATTGTTGGTGCTACAGATGGGGTACATGTCCATGTAATGGCATCGTTAAAAGATTGTGATGTTTTTTTCAACTGGATGAAATATCATGGCATCAATACCGAATGATTTCCATCTGTCTAGCAACATAATTTAATGGATGCCTCCTGTTCCTGCATATTTACAGTATAAATATTTTACAAACACTGTCATAGACATAGTCTTTAAACTTGTTAGTGAAACATAATGTCATGCAGAACAACAGGCTCAACCCTTCCTGTTCTCTTTACTTAAAGGCCGGACACCCTAGTACATCCACATTTTTTCATTGCTGGTGAACTCTGACATGTGAAAATTGTGCATTGAACAAAAGCAACCCGTCTGGGTGGACCAAGCTATCAAGACTGTTAACTGTAAGGAAATTAGCAATTGAGAGTACAGACCGCAATTGTGTCGACACAGGAGGCTTTTCAGTAGCATTTTTCTGTCTGTCTCATGCATGTCTGATGGAACAGATATGCTTCTATCTCAATCAATACAGCAGTTACACAGGCCATACAAATGCTTGCGTTTCATTCATGCTATACACATATAAATAATGCAATGCATAATTGCAGGTCAATTTGTGTTGGGCTCTGAGCACTGTCAATACGCAGGTGACCGACACTCAGTACTGTGCATGAACATATCCTAGGTAGGCACAGATGGAGCACTGATGCTCTGCTACCTTGCTGCTTACATTACACCTCCTGTGCATACACTGTCAGAAGAGTCTGCCAGTAACTGTAATGATCGGCCTTGGGACCAAATTGTGCACCAATTACTTTTCAACACTTTCCATTACAGTATATTACACGTTGGTCTTTTTTAAATTAATTTAGTGTTATTGAGAAGGACAGATACATAACTTGCCTTATGTTTTGACAGATAAAATCAGAGAGCTACGTATAGAGACAGTGTCAAAGACTGGGCGTAGGAGCTAATTAGATGTAGGTTAATCAGTAGCAAGTTCTTTGTGCAGAGGCAGAGGCAAAGTTGTGTCCTTAGGCCATTTTTAGTACCTTACATAGAGTTCACTGCGCATGCTGTCTCTGCACAGACCTGCCGGGCTGAGCTCACCCTTCATTCCTTACATTCTTCCTCCTTCGTTCCCTCCTGTCCATCCCTCCTTTTTCTCTCCCATGATCCCGCAGGGCAACCCTGTCTACAGACTGTGGTACAACCTGGGCAAATATGTTGGGCCCTCACCTGGCCTTATTTTACTTACTGTGTGTTTATACTCTTTTTTTCTGTCATTATCTCTCTCTCTCTCTCTCTCTCTCTCTCTCTCTGTCTCTCACTCTCTCTCTCAC
>NW_023340095.1:7376283-7396023 GCF_004916995.1 Morone saxatilis | reverse complement strand
CACACACACACACACATTGGTTCTACTTTAAAATAAACTCAGTTTTCAATCACTTTTGCTTTTTCCAACAGAAGCAGACATTATCTGTTGGCTGCGATGTACATGTTTGTGCCTCTAATTGCTACCTCTGACACACACACACACAGTTCCTCTCTCTTTTACATTCAGTACATACAGCTTATACAGTACATTCCATGTGTTTAACTAAAGGGAAGAGTGTAAGGAATGTAGCTGAAAACTTTCACCTTCTGTTACATACAGGTGTGATTGGAGCTCCAAACTCCTGTTTCATGTCCCCACCACATCAACAACACCACCGCCACTTAAACGCACAGATGCTGTTTCCTGCTCTTCCAGTTGAACTCAAAAGTTTATTGACCTCTAGTATTAAAAAATATAAGGACACACAGAATGCCACTCCTCCCTTCTCTTTTTGATGTGACAGACAGAGGTGATCAGGTGCAGATTAAGTGGAGAATCAGTGATGAGGACAGATTTGAACATGTCAAAAGGGGAGTGCCAAGGCTTCACTGCTACCACAGTGTTCAAACCTGCCCCATGCTGAAGGCGGGTGTGTGAGTGCACATGTACTGTATATGTGCATGTACACACATATACAATCTTTCGCAACAATGTATTTCTGCAGACCAGGGACCCCCCACTAGATGAGACCTAAGCCACAAGTAGACAGAGTCTTCTAAATGCAAAGGCTTTATCTTGATTAGAGGGGTCATTAATGATGGTCAACAATGTCCACACAAAGGGTTCTTTTTTGGCCTTCCATAATCAGAAAACTGACTTAATTTCCACCTAAAATACTTTTGGCAAATGCATTTTTGAAATCTGGAAATTACAGTTTGTGTTGGATTGTACAAGAAAAACTAAGCTTTTTTAAAATGAGGACACTGAAACAACAGTTGAGTTTACATCGGCATTCTAACATGCTCACATTAACAATGGTACGCAAGTGTATACTGCGCAACCTGACCTGATAGTTGCGCTAAATGAGAAGTCAGATAACCATAGTTATCACAGCAAGTTCCATGATAATCCATCCAACAGTTGTAGAGATATTTCACTCTGAACCATATGTCAACCTCATGGTGATACTAGATTAAAAGTCTTGGGATCGCTTTAGTCATTAAGATGCATGAACCATCACCGTCTATCACGGCCCATCATAAGTGATTAACCAATCAGACCAATTAACCATATAAAGTGGTCAAACTTTTACCGCAGTCTAGAGGATTGAGAAAAGCCTTCAGTGCCATTCTTTGCTCTTCTTTCAATTAAGAAATACTTTCCATTTCAGATATGACATATATCATATATGATAGTAGTTCCTCATTGTAGACTGAATTGGTCGGTACCACTGTGGCTAGACACAAGTACGTAGCCTTAAGCCTGCTAAGATTTCAGAGGATTAGCAAAAAGTTTGACCTGCTGGTGTCAGCTGCTAGCATGGCTAAGAAGTCTGAGCTGACTTACAGTACAGTAGGAGACAGGACCCCCTCACCTTTACATTCCTTGAACATCACACAACTGTTCAGGTCAAGATATTAAGAAATGTTCCTAAGAATCCTGCTGTTATTGATAATACTGATCTCCAGTATTGTTCTTTCAATAACATAATGATACCCTTTAAACATCTGATCACATTATGATATTATGATCACCACTACTCCATGTGTACCACCACTACAACAGGCGTGTCTCAGACAGAATTGTTCTGTTACTAAAAATGTGTTACACGTGTGTGTTTGTATGTCTGTATATACACGTGTGTGCTTGTATTGTCTTATAATGTATAAGACAATTTAAGTCATTGTGTTTTGAGTGTGAAACATGAAGTGTAAGAAACATCCCCCTTCTTCATCACCACCACCTGAACATGATGACATAATATTTGACCGTGTTACATCCCTACCTGCACCAGATGTCTTATGAACAGCATTCCTTTTTGTATGAGGCAACCACCGCTAGTATCTCACCACCTCTCTACCACTGAGGATCACACCTTCTGGCTGCATGATGTGTGTGTGTGTGTGAGGGAATCGAGAATTCTGTCTGATGTAGCGAGTGGGCATTCATCTTACGTGATCTGCCCAATACAATGATACACACACCAGACATCTGGAGGGCTGCGCTTTTATTGGGGTTATGACATAAAGAGTATACTCTTACAGGGATCAACAAACGGCGTGTGTGTTCATGAGTGTGTGTGTTTGCGTGTGTGTGTGCTTGCTGGTACTTGCATTTATTCATTGGTGTTTGTGTATTTCCATTCATGTACGCGCGTGCCAGTGCGTAGGGAACAAAGAGATCAGACACACAGAGGGAGCATTTAAGAGTTCGCCTACCTCCCAGTGTCACAGCAATAGCCTTCATCTCACCCAGAGAAACCACAACAGAGGATCAAGGGGGATACCTTACTAGCACATGACTGATAGCTCCCGCCTAAAGGGGAATTCCACCCTAAAACTGATTTCATGCACAGGTGGGACATACGGCAGACACCTACTATTTTATAGTCATTGTGTAGTTGGCAACCACATAGAATTCGGTTTGAATACATGAAGATGTCATTGCAGAGGAGCAGCTGATGACTTGACTTCAGATGCTGGTAGAGTCCAGTTCATCTCAGTTAGTCCAAGTAAGTACAAGTACTGTTGGGTGGATAGAATAAGCTTTTTAGATATCAACATTAACAGTAAGGCAAAGGAACAGCTTTTAATTACAGGTATTTGGTCTGTTAAAGTTTACACAAGACTCTGCTAAACTATGTCATCAAAGGAAAATGAGTGAGAAAGGCTCTTTGTGGATGGTTATTTCCTGTTTATAGCAATGATTTTACTTGCATTGAGCCATAGTATCTCAATATTAAGCACTAAAACAAAATAAGATTACATTTGTGTGGAAAAGCTCAAACATCAAATGAGCCACTAATCCTGTTTCCGATTCATTGACACTGTCATCATTTGTTTGCAGTTACAGTATTTCATGAACAAAGGCAGATTAGACTGAATTAAACGTTTGTTGAGACATTCAAATAGACTGTACTGTCTGAAATTAGAGATGAACAGTTATAATTCTGGGTGGATTTTCATTTACACCTATATATAGCAGTAAATCTGTGAGAAGAAATTATGTTTTGTTTAGGGGTTTTCGTGAAAGTAGAATAGAATGGGTCATTGTGTCAAGCTGAATTACAAATAACATAACAGCCAAGAGGAAGCTCTGTCTTTTTTATTTTGTTTTTTACTGTTGCTTCCAGTGAAATCCATCCATTTGTAACATACAACTGTTCCTTGAGCTAAATTCACATTTTTATAGCAGTAAGTACCACAGTAAAATGTTGATTCAAGTGGAAATTGGTGTAGACATTTATGGAGGAATAAACAAAGCATATAAGAGAAAAGCTGCCCTGTTTTTAATTTATTATTTATTTCAAGAATCAGGCAAATGGGCCAAAAAAGGTGCAAGTACCCTTAAAGGCAGCAGGGAGTCAGTTGAGTTGGGCATATCATATTCTTTAACCAAGGAATGTACCATTAACAAACAATTATCCATTTGCCATTTTAATATCCCAATTGGCAGAAATAGAGTATAATATTCATATAATTCCATCAGTGTTTTGGTAACTAAAACTACTTGGGTTAGAAAAATTAGACACACTGGTAGCCTAATTACAGTTACAGTACATGCCACATAACCACAATGCCTCAGGTTTGATTCCAACCAGGGACCTTTGTTGCATGTCATACCCCTCTCTCTTCCCTGTTGTCTTCCTTTTCACTATCAATTGTCCAACAAAGGCAAAATATCCCCCCAAAAAGTAAATGTTTGTGGTAGAGGTTAAAAAAGTTATGGTTAGGTTTATGAAAGTTATCTTATGGTATATGTAAGTTTTTCAATACTAAGAGGTTTGTGTAATGGACAGAGGAGAGTGATTTTGAAGACTGCAAGAGCACTTCTGCCAGGAAAACACAGGTTGGTGGACATATTTGAACAAAATTATGTCGTTTTTCTGGTGAGGATAATTACTGTATTGTGGCATTGAAAATGTGAACATGCTTTGACAGGACAGTTCATGACATGTCATGAATTGAAGAAAGAGAGGAATGCAAAGAGAATTGGATTGGATTAGAGTAATGAAATGGTGTCAAACATGACTAGCAAAGTCCTTGGTAGAGGGATTCAAATAATGTTATATGTATGTTGAATTTCACGTGTGTTAAGTTACACAAACCACCACTATATGTTGATCCATCCATCCATCCATCCAACCACTCACTAAGGGCATCCAGTGCAGTGCAAGCCTCTAATCTGTGGGCCTGAGCAGCTGCTGCCTTGTGGCTGACAGGCAGCAGGGTTCTTATTATTGTACACACATGCATGCACTCACACACATGCAAGCACACACACACATGCACTTACACACATACATACACCAAAGTCTTCTAATGTGGTAGGCCAGCTGCCAGTGGCGTGCCTTCCCCTCACCAGTGTGACCCAAACACTGCTGCTGCAGCTCCCGGTGCCACTGCTAAACTCATGGGACTTTCCAGTAGACAAGTGAGAAAGCGGTGAGTGGGATCAAGAGGTGGGGGGAGATAAAGGGACGTAAAGGCAGTGGGGAGAGAATGCAAGGTACCTTAAAGACAAAAATGAAGAGAAAGAACAAAAGAGGGGAAAAAAGTGGTGGCGATAGTTTAAGTGGGCATGGACAGAAAGGACAACGGTAAAGCTGATGAGATTGAAGGAACAGTGCAGAAGCATGGAGAGAAAGATTCGGAAAATAAATGGAGAAATAATTACAATATTTGGTTTAAGCAAGATCATATCTAAAGTAATATTTACTGATTTGAAACGTATTTGGCAGAGAGGGAATGTGGTAGATTACTTTAATTTCATCAATTTATCTTTAAGTTAGTAATAATAAAAAAATACAAAAAATGTGTTTGAATGAATTTTGTACCAATTTAATTTCTGTAGACTGTTACTGAAACTGTTATTGAAACTGATTTTTTTTTTTTTTAAATCTGGACAGTTCAATCTAAATAGTAAAACAGTTGAACATTTTGATCATTTTGTTTAAAGATATCAGTGTTTTCTTAAGTGCAGTAGGGTACTTATACACATTTCAAGAGAAGTTAATCTGCACTGTTGTCATAACTTGCTTGTCTTTGTGAAGGCTTTATTGGTGGTGTGGGCCTACCTCATATTGTAAAGTAGTCTTACATCCTCTAGCACAGAGCAAATGTTGATCTTTCTATGTGAAAGGTGTGCTTGAGTTTTGTCTCGTGTGATTGCGTGATCTGTTCTCTCTCCAAGTCTCTATGATGGAGAAGAGGTTATGTAGCTCAGATCTGCTGGACGACACTTGAAGTTGCTCCACAACATCCCAGATCCATATTATTCATACATATTAACAATATATTTAGAATTGTGTCATCCTGATTGTCCATATTGTAATTTTATTTTGTTGGTCTATTATGTACACAAGACATCTATTACATACCTGTACGTCCTGGAAGAGGGATTCCTTTTTGTTTATATGTGTAATCCTGGATGCCAGGGACATAAAAAGAGGGGTCACATTAAAGATCTTCTTCTCATCCAGGTACAGGTACACTAAACTTCCTGATTTAAAAAAAATCGGAAAGAACCAATGCATCACCAGCCAGCAGCTTATGACTGGGTTTTTGATTTGTGATACTAAGGCATATAAATACAATTGGCAATTAATTTGATTTGACTTGACAGGGGTTTGAGACCTGTGTCCCACATGTAGTTAGATATAGGCTACTAAAACACTTGGTTAAGGTTAGAATATGGTGAAGGTTTGGTTAAATACTGAAAAAGTCAGCTCGCCCCATCTTGGGCTTCAAATCAGTGTTGACCTTTTCAAATATTTTACTAAAATCCCAATCATTCTCTAAAAATGTATATTTTTTATATTGATTTGAGTTTCCTAAACCCATGAAAACATATTACAGGAAAAGCAAATACATTGACAGTGAACAATTTGTTGATGAGTTGTGTCTCTGCATTATTCTGATCTAAAATGCATCTATATTACAGTTCCTACACAATGTTCAGTGTTTGCTCATAAAAATTAGTTGTATATTAAAAATTTAGCGTTGGCTCAACTGACCTCCTTGTGTTTGAAATTATTTACTAACCAGCTCGATTTTTCATTCAGATTTCATTCAGAGTGACTGACACCAGGAAATATTAAAGTCATTCCAGCTAGGCCTTACTATAAAAATAGGCCTACCTTATTGGGTTGCACATTCCAGATTCAAAAAACACTGTCCCACTGGGATTCCCTCTTCCATCTCTGCATAAAGTTAGCATCACCTAGCTTCATTTTTACAGCTCATTAGCCTCAGCTATTTGTGATTCAGAGCCAGCCTATATTTTATCTTTCCTCAATAAAGAAAATAATCACCTCCCTCAGCATCAGTGTACTAGCTGACCACTCAGTTATACATATGGGCTATATGGAGAAAACAACCATTAAATCATAGGTGTTCTAGCAAGATGACCATTCAAATATAAGCATGCCGGCTAAATGGCCACTGAAGAATGTAGATGGGAAGATCCATGTAAATTCATCAGTCCAACTCTTCTGTGCCCAACCCTGACCAGCCCAGCCCAGCTAGCAGGCTGCACATCTGCTGGTGAGGTCAGCAATCTCTTCCCATCGCAGTAACATGAGGATGATGGATGCTTTGGCCACAGAGGTTTTCTCTGAGGTTTCCTCATCTATAGAGCTCAGATCCAGACTCACTCTGTCCATCTCTCTCCACTTCTCTGATCTCTCTTTCAGTTATCTTCCCGCTTGCTGTCTTTAGCATCAATGTCATTCTCAGAAACATTTTGTATATTAGTTTCTCCATCTCAAATGCATTTCTCTCCTCTGGCTCTCTCTGTGTCTCCCTCTTTTTTGCTTGTCAGGTTTGGGGCCACGAGGAAAGCTTTGGGCAGGGCTAGGCAGGATTAGGTCTATATAAAGACAGCGGGGTAATATCTGTCATATGTTCTACATCGCCTTGGGTTGGCAGTGGCAGCAAAAAGGTTTTTAACAGAGGCCAAAAGTTTTCATTATGGCTGAACTGTGAGAACTGCTTACTGGTTTATAGCATTGTAGACTGTCATTGACAGTATAGTATGGCTATTTATGAGCGTTAGTGAGGACCTGTGAGGAAAACTTTTGTCTCTTTAATATCCATGCAAGAGATCCATGCGTTAATTGGTGAATAATTGTTAGCTAGCTAGCTAAACTGTTGTAACCAAGCCCCAGGAAGGACTAGTGGCTACACTTATTGCAACTTCCAGTAGCATCAGGTGACACACTAGCCCAATGACCATTTTTCCTTTGCAAACTCATTAGAGAAGGAACAGTAAAATGGTCAAAACAAACAAAAAACAACTTGACTAAGCAACACAAACATGACTCAGAATCTGATCCCGTTAAATGAGTGGTCAGTCAACAGGAAGTCAGCCAGTTTAGCCAGAGGAAGTCTCAAATGTGCACACTATCATCCGGCCTGGCCGGAGACGAAACAAGCGCTTACTCTATGTACACAAAAATACAGTAGGAATGAATGAACGCCATCTCTGAAAGCGGCAACCAGTTCTCCTTAATTCATCCATAGCTAAACTCCTAACAAAGTGCACAAATAATTCTTCTTGCAGAATTTTACAGGAGAGTTACCGTCACCATCTGATTTTTGGGGAGGGCCATCCCTGATAGCCTACAAGGTAGAAAAACCAAGACAGGTGAAAACAGATTTTCGATCTGTGAATGTAGACGCTCACAAGTGTGAACAAAAGTGTATTATTATTAATGTTTAATGTAGTTGTCTTGTTCAGCCGAATTAAGGAATCAAAAAGATTCAGGTTGAAATTCATTAATAGGATTGACTAAATACATGTTTTGTCTTGTATTTAAGTTCTTAATAATACAGTATTAAAGGCCTTAGAACCACATATATAGTATTAAAACCCAATGAGCAACGGTGTGTGTGTTGTTCTGTCATGTACTGTGTATCCCACATTCCAACAGCATAATGCTGCATTGAGGACAGTATTTACAATGCAACAGAGATCTTTGTATCTGGTTACAGTAAGATCAATGGTTGAACAATGCATAGATTTGTGAAAGCTGGATCACTGTACAAATGCAAGCTGACCATACAGAACTATGAAAATATTTGATAAGACTAACAAAACAGCTCACTGGTCATAGGCAAATGAAGCAGAGAAACTTTTGTACTTCTATTCTGGTCCTGATTTTGTGATGCCAAGAGGTACAAATTGATAATGAGTTGCTTGAAACACACTTTGTTTTGAGGCTTTCGTGGTTTGTGAAATGAATGTGAGAGGAATCAATGCACCATAATGTTTTGAAAAGGTTGTGCTGGATCACACATTTGTTACCTGACCTCAATTTCACCATTTCCAGTGACATTGTAAAGGGTCAATAGGATGAGCGCCCCCTGCTCCCCCCTTTTCTAGAAAAAACTCAACTGTTGTCACACACGTTCACGCCATCTCTTAGACTTCCATTCACATTTTGTTCAAGTGGAGCATGTGCAATACAGTACACACACACACACACACACACACACACACACACACACCATGGCCAGCTGTGTCTGTTCATGGGAGGTGATGGTGAGATCAAAGCAGTCATCTTGTCATCCCACACCAGAACTGATCACACACACACACACACACACACACACAGACATCAGGATGTTGTTAATCAGTAGCAGTAGGAGCTACTGTCGAAGCGAAGGAAGGATAAGGAGAAAGAAGAAAAACTTGTTTCATGTGATGTTCACATGGCTGTTTTACGAAGCCTGCAGGTGTCAGTAATAATTTATTTTTTCCCTGTGCACACAAATGAGTTAATTGTGCTCTTGAATTAATAACTCATGACACAAATGCAACAATAATAGGCTAATATTTAGCAACAACTATAAAACCCTGATACCTCTTTACACATACACCTATGAAGTGTGGTTGTATAAATTTAAGAATAAGCTCAGTTATTTCAATTTAATTTTCAAATTAAAACATATGATCATTTAATTAATTAGAATAGCTCCATTACAAGATCCAGCTAATCCATTGGGATATTTAATCAAGAAACATTTAGTCATCAAAACAAAGTCAAATAGACCTGTTGCATAAAGCTACATACATTTCAATCACACAAGAAAGACAACATAAGGAAAACATAGAAACATAATCCATAGCACATAGATTCAATTATATACACTTTAAATACTGTTGACAAAAAGCAACAACAAAGAACAACCAGCAACCCCACTGGATGTTAAGTCATTACCCAAGACCCAAATGAGTCACAGGCTTGTGTCTGGTGGGTCACCACGTGAACTGTGTGATTCAATGAGTCTATGTCCCAGGATGAGACTGTATTTCCTAAATATAGGTGCCAGATTGAAAAACTTTAGGAAACCTTCTGAAAAACAAATCTACACACTGCTCATCTGCTTTATTTCTACTGACTGACCAATCATTGCTTATTTCTCTCAATAAAATCAACTGTATTTATACTGTGCCGCCAGTATAAGTCTTTCTCACCGTTAAGATGTCTAAAATGCCCATAAATTGCTCTACATGTGGGATGAAGTCTTTGATTCTAGGGGCAGACTAAGTAATGACTTGGGAGTCATTAGATGAAGAAGTTGGTACTGACCTGCTTTGAGGGGGAAGGCTATTTGCTGTAGCTAAATAATAGGGTGAGGTCGACTCCCGGATCAGGTGAATGAGTGGCTGTCACTTTTGTGGATCAAGAAAAAATTATTTACCACATTAAACACACACACACACGCACTTACAAGCATGTGTGTGTGTGTATGTACTCACATTGTCATACACTCATTTGCATGAAATGAACACTTGCACAGTCATAACAAGCTGAAGGAAAATAAGAAAATCTCTATAGTTATGTTAAATGAGTCATTTTCTCTGCTAAGATTACCAATTTGGTAAGAATGGACAACACCCCCTGTCTTTTCACTAGAGGCAAAATGACTGGTATATATAAACTATTTTCAAAAGCTACACTCTATGAATTATTGAGCTGCACTCAAGGAAAAATCATGCTGTGTTATCATGATGTGCTCTTGATGTACAGATATTTGAAACCAGGTAATTTTACACAAATCAGCTCTTTCATTAGTCTTTCCAGTAAAACTCCTGCAGCTGCTCTCTGACATCCAGAAGTTCCAGCAGCTACACACAGTTGCAAGCTGTCTCACTTATTTGGAAACGTTACGGGAATAAGAGCCTTGAGTTACGGTAAGTGTTTGTGTGTCTGTGTTGAGTCACCATTCTTGAGCCAGTCACAAAGTGAGGTCAAAGGTCAAATGGGGTCCTACTTGCCTTGATGGGAGCAACTTCATTTCTTGTATTCACAGGCTTCTTGTGTGGCTTCTGAGATTGGATACAGAAGAGAGAGAGGCAGTCAAGCGAGGAATGGATTGAGAAAATAAAAGTTCATTTTGAAGCCTTATCATCAGGGTAAACAGCCCCTCACTCACAGACAAGAGTCGCCTGTAATGACACAATTGTATCCAGATGATGGAGATGGAGGGGAGGATCTCTTTTAAGTCTTTTCTCACAGGAATTGACAAATTGGCTTGGAGCTTCTAATTGAGATAAGTGTCATTATTAAGCTTTCATCATCTTCTAACCAAACACAATGAACCTCTGCTACAGGGTGTCCAGAGAAGTTAGCATCAAAGGCAGTAATAGAAGGAGTATTACGATCCTATACTTAAAGGTCCAGTGTGTAACATTTAAGAACTCAGGCTAGTCAAACAATGGGAAATCAAAGACTGTTGTGCCTACATCTTTACAGAGACCTGCTCCTTCAACATCCTTTATCCAACCAACAGACTGCAGAACGGGAGGAGGCAGACTCTGTGTTTAATGCTCAAACGCAGTCATACTGGATGATCATCATAATGAATGAAATTATATTATCATCACTATCTTGTTGTATAGATATGTACATGTATATAAATAACTGTATATATTGTTTCATTTTATTTTATCAGATTTTATTTATCCTCTCTGTTTTTTATTGTGATTGTCTTTATGTGTGTAAAATGAAGGAGCCAGAAACTTTCATTTTGTTATACAACCTTGTGTTGTATGATGATGAATACTTTTCCTTAATTCCCTTGATTGATCAATTAGTAGAAATGGTCTGGTATGTTTTCATTAGTGTATAATCACCTGAAAATAATAATCATTGTGTTTACCTTAAAATGAGACCTTTTTTAACTACAGGGGGAGCAGGTCCTCTTCTACAGAGTCAGCAACCTTGAACCACCATGTTTCTACAATGGCCCAGAATGGACAAAACTCTGGCTCGGGACAGGGCCTTTTGCATTTTTTGTGAGTTTCGTGGCCACCGTAGTTTCTCCTACTGTACACATTTGGACACACAAATACAACAGTATTAGGTTGGTGGCTACATTAAAAACCTTACTTAAGTAAAAGTATGTAAGTATTAACAACAAAATTTACATTAGAAGTAGTAGTAAAAGTCAATCAATGTTTTACCATTATATATGATTTGTGTTTGGATATATCTGGATTAATATTTCTGCTGAATTGATGTGTATGTTACATTTTACTTAAGACTGGGCTAATTTTAATGACTTTATACTGCATATTGTTGGGTAGTTTAATTTACAGCAATGCATCATATTCTATAAGATCATTTGTAACATTTCTGTTCTGCAAAAGTAACTTTTCATAAGCTCAGAAAAGCAGCTGTTTTCAGTTTTGTATTTTCTAGCTAATCCAAGATGGTAGATAGTTTATTTAGTTTAAGAAGTAGGAGATTTTTTTTCAAACAAACACTAAATTCTTTAATTTACCAGAAAAAATCTAATTTAGAAACAACAATTTGGAGATCCAAATGAAGAACCCTGATTTGTTTTGGATGTCTGAAAGTGTAATGTTGAGTTGGCTCTTTAAGGAGGAGATTGTTGCTTTAGCAAGGTTTATAGAAAATGAGAGCACTGAATCCCACACATTTTGGTCATGAAAAGTTAATCTTATGAATTTTTTTCTTTTTTGAATTTGTGGAACTGTATATTATTTGCTGTGTGGCCATCTTGGCTGATGTTGCTTAAGTGTCTCATGAGCCAATATGAGCTGGGCACCATACAATGGTGGAGGACACTTAAATAAATCAAATCAATTCAGTGTAACTTAGATTTGTACTACAGCTGAATTTGTATCAATTCATTTTAATTCTATTATTGATAATTCAAAATTCTCATTGGAGCAACAATTTTCCTGAAGATTATATTTTATGAAGTTAAATATAATATATATTTATTTGTCCCCCCCAAAAAAACATAATAACTCATAAAAAAGGAGTTGAAAATGACAATGAAGGGTTTACCCAATCATGATATTTTCTGTATCATATTTTATGCTAATTTCACGACTTATTTTGAAACAGTGGGACTGAGAGAAACATGATATCTCATTTAGGCCTTCTACTGAAAAAGAAGTTTTGCACTAACTTGGAGTAAAACATACCAGCTATAAGCCAGCCATCTAGCGTAATTTCCATCTTTCCTCATTTTCTCATGTTATTTTGAACTTTAAATCACTGCACTGGAAAGAAGAACAAAGCTGACTGTCTCTGAAATATACAGTTGCTGGTTATCATGATGTTTTTTTGGTCTTGGACCTCTGTGAGGGTTGGTTACGGTTGAAATCAGGGCCATTCATAGCCATAGCAACCATACAAGACAGAGACGCTGATGAAAATGTGATCATGGCTGTGTGTGTGTGTGTGTGTGAGTGTGTTCGTGTGCACATGTGGTATCATGGGAAGGTTTTATCGAGCGGACTAGAGGTCCAGACTGAGGGGTGAGACGCAGACAACTTGGTCAATATTTCCATTAAGTCAAACGGTTACTTCACTCCACACTGGCCTGACATTTAGATGAGTCTATTGCTTTGTGCCTTGAGTGCTGCTTGCTAAATTTATTTAGGAACATGTAATAATTGAAACTTAATTATTACAACGATACACAATAAAAAACATTAGAATTAGACAATGTATATATCACCTCTAAAGAGATGGAAAATAATAGAATTTCTAGAGCAAGAATTTCTGCTTCATGTTTATGTTAGAAATTCTGGTGTCAAGATATATTTTGTCAATATTATAATAATTAGCCAACATCCACTTTTTAGTGTTTTTCTCTGTTGCACTCTGCCCTACACACTATGTCATAATCACAACAATAATATGTTTTAAGGAATACTATCAGACAATGAATAATGTGAATAAAATGTGTATTTTCATTCATATAACTTATTTAAGTCCATGTGGGCATCACACAAATAAATAGAAAAGAGTTTCAAAATAAACTATGTCTAAAATGTCACAATATGCATGCAAATCATTGTCCATACAACATCTACATTTGCCCAAAGGCAGCACCTGCATGTTATTAGCCCCATAAAGTCACCATTAACACCCTGCCACCATCAACAGGTAATTTATTGCTTTAATTACAGACAGAAAGAATACCAGAAAGATTTTATAACCACACTAATAGGTATGACCCCTGTAGGTCCTCTGTAGGGTCAAAGAGGGTCACCATCACTCTTCACAAAATGAGTTCAAGGCCTGGGAATCTGGAGTGGATGCAAGGCTTCAGAGCTTTGAGTTTGAGGTGCTGAGAATGTCTGCAGAAGTTAAATGTGATATTAAGAAATGATGCTTGTCTTTCCAAATAATAAATGATTCTAAATAATTAGGCTGAATTACTGGGTGATAAAGGAAGGTGAAGATGCTTGGACTTCCTTGTAGAGAGTAAATTAATGAAAGGGAATATTAGAGTCAAATTTTTTAAATCAGGTGTAGATCATAAACAAATACATGTAAATTAATAGAAATGGTAGATGTCAGCATTTGCTGTTGAAGATATTTATTAGTGGTATTGTAATGGTTCTATAATTAAAAAATGGTTCATTATACTAAACTAAAGTAAGTAAGAGTCCTGCATTACAGAGCTTATGTCAAGAGTCAAACAGAACTTCAACACAGTAGCACAAACAGCTGCAGAATACATAAAACAACATCCATTAAACATTTGAAAAATGGTATTTAATGTCTTTCTTTGATGACAGTTCCAATTCTTGCTGCATTCCTTTCCCATGGCATTCTTTTTAGATTTTTCCAAACATTTCTAAAAACCAACCAAACCCACAGTAACATCAACCAGATTCAACCAGCAAAAATTCTTAGCTGCAAAAACATTATTGGTTTGAACCCCTGCATGGTTCCATATGTCCATGGTTAGACCGAGCGTGCATCTGCTTGTGTGTGTTTATGTGGTTTATGAGTGTATTTGCATATATACACTTAAAAATGTTGTCTGTATGTGTGCTGTACTTGTATATTAGTGTTCATTCATGTGTACATTTATGTTACAAAAGGCTCACAGGAGTGTTTGTGTGTGTGTGTGTGTGTGTGTGTGTGTGTGAGATTGTGCTTGTGTTGGATGCTGTGGGTGAGCAGGGTGGGGCAGAAAAGACCCTGATGTGGTTGTCTCTTCGTTACTTCAACACATGGTGACGGGGGCATGAGGCTCCACGCATCACCAAGAATGTCTGGGAACCTTCTGCATATGTGTGTGTGTGCACAAGTATATGTATATATGTCTGTGTGTCTGTGTGTGTGTGTGTGTGTATGATTTTTGATGGGCCGATGTGGCCATACTGATCATTATGTATTTGTGTGTCATGACGATGGCCTGGGAATATTTGCTCCAGATACTAGGAACAGCTGCCCTGCTAACCCTGTATGGTACACCGCCATCACTATCAATCTTTCTGGGAATGTATCTCTCTTTCACTGTATGCATGTGGACTTCTCCTTGTGTATTTATGTTTCTCAGATGTTTTTATAATCAGCATTACACTATTTATATGCTACGTTACACTGCTTCTATACTGTTGGTCTACATACAACAGAAAGTTTTAGAAATGTTTAAATTAATATTAAATACAACACAATAAATAAATGCAAGACATTGTTATGTTTAACATTGGGATACAATTTCACTGACAGAACAAATGCATGTTTCCTTTTTTTTCCTCTCCTTACACTGCCTCTTTTTCTTTCTCTGTCTTTTGGGACATACGCTAAACAAAAGTTTGCCTGGGTTCTATAAACCTAATGTCTTACAACATTACTGATTTGATTTTAGTTGGTAATATTTTTAATTCATTCCATTGTTTTGCCTTTTGTTTAGCTGTGTTGTGTTTACCCATGTAGCAACAGCAAAGGATGACTCAAGTACAGCTTGTGTTCATTGTGGCTGAGGCGGGTATGACATCCTATATCCCAAGTCCCATGTCAACCCAACACATTGTCTGTATTATTAGGTTAACTTGTTTCCATTTTCTTTAAGGTTTTAAGTGTTTTGACTCTGTGTGTTACATGTGCAAACACTCACAGACACTTGCCTTTGTGAGGTTTTTAATATAACATGAATGATCAGAATATTACAACACACACTACAACACTTTTTTAACTTAAAAGTGTTGTAAATTCATAAACCATAGAAACAGAGAATAAAAAGTTTATTAACTAATAGAGAACTGTTTTGGGGCAAAGATCTACTACTGAGGAGTTTTAGTCATCCATTGTGTATGGAAACCAAATAACAGTCACACTCAAAATGTATCTTTGTAACACATGAGTTTCAGTTTCTCATTTGACTCTGTTTTGCTCTTCAGCGAGCGATAGTATCCCTGTGTGTACACTGCACATTGCAGAGCAGTCCAATGCACGCCTGGGTATACGTATTTATGCACTGTTTGGTAAAGCCTGATAACATGACAGTGTGATGTGCAGAAAATAAATTGAAATTACTGCAACTGCATGTGAACGAAAGTAGAGAGCATTCTTTCATGAGAAACTCCATATTGATGCAGCCAAGCTCGTAGTTGGTAGGACTTATATACCATTTCCAAAATAACTTTGTTAAGTGTCGTGGTATCATATATCTGTTTCACAACACACAACTCTGTAAATTGTGGCTATGACACATGTCGAGGTTCTCCACGCGGTTCCGTGGCGGTTCCCCGAGCGGTTCCTTGAGCGGTTCTCGTGGTGTTCACTCTCCAAGCAGCTGCACAGAATCGGGGCCAATCCGCTGCTGACTTGACTGTTCTGCTTCCAGAAGTCAACCAACCCAGGCAAATGGAGTTCAGCTTTTCCAGGGATCTCGGGCTCCCGGGATCAAACATCGTTGCTAACAGGCAGCCCCGGCAGGCAGGCAGCGGTCACCACAGCACCGGCCCCTGGGCCAGAGGGAAACACCCTCCCTGTGGCTTCCCTCTCCTGACAAATATTAAAGACCTGGCCTTCCCCTCTGGCCATTTTTGTTATCCTTTATTTGCGTGCCATTTTGCGGTGGTGTAAATAAAAGAAAAGAAAAGAAATCTAAATGATCTTGCACTCCATTATTTCTGTTTAATATCAAATAATCAGTTAAAATCCAACAACACAACAAAAACATTGATGTATCAACATCTGTTGAAACACTTTCAGTAGCTCACTTTTATTATTTTTTTTCCTGTTATGTCTCCCAGCTGTTGAAATGTGGGAAATTAATTTTTCTGAAAGGGTTTAACAGAAATCATTGCAGAGTTTTCCATCACAGCCACAAGTGTTTGCTTTCTTGTCCCTTGTGCAGGTCTCTCTCCCCTTCTCTTTGCCTTGCTGTCCTTCTCCCTCTTCCCTCCCTCTCTTTCTCTGACAGGGTTACAGGATTAGTGGCTGCGTCTTCAAAGGCAGGGCCATATGCATGTAGATTTACTACAAACACACAGGGGATAATTGCACCAGGGGCAAAGGATTTACACTCCAACAACCTGGAATCACAGGATGCTTCACTGACTGCTGTTAAAATCTCACTGTTACCTTTTGGCTTTCACCGGCTTGACAGAAACCCACATATAGCACTTTATCCATTGTTCAAGTTTAGACCAATTTTCTTTCTGAATCATTATGTGACTCATAAAACATTTGCATGTGGCAACTCCCTCCTTCTCTTCAACCCTAAAGAAAAATATACTAATTACACAATTCAGCCACAGTGCACTTAGGTGCTGAAGTGTATGAAAGAGATATTGAAAACAAATACCTCATCATTGTCGGTTTAAGGGGCTATATTGAGCGTGGAGGAGGCATATGGGAGGGAGTGGTGTAATGGAGTGATGTGAAGAGGTTCCCTTGTGTCTCTTGCATTCTGACACCAGGTGATGTTTCAGTTCCTTCACTTCACCTTCGCTTACAGCAGCTTGGGTATAATAAAGACTTGTGTAAACAGTCATGGCATGGAGAGACAGAAAGTGAGAGGTGAGAAAAGAAAGGTGAGGAGAGTTCACGAAGAAGGTTTCCTTTGTGAGAGCGTTTTTTAAGGATCGTAAGAGAGAGAGAGGGAGGGAGAGAGAGAGAGAGGCTGACTGAAAAAAGTAGCCTACCACAAAGTTTGAAAGCCGAGCTCATTTTCTCCTCTTGCGGAAGAAGACATGTGGAGAGCAGGTGTTACAGCCAGCTGTGGTAGGAAGAAGAGACGGTCCTAGAGCATAGGGAACTGCTCCCTCTACAGATCATTTAGAAGCATTACAGCCTATGTTGAGGACAAGGGATAGGTCAAGACATGCCCAGGCAAAGACCATTCAATTCAAGGACTGATCGCCTCTCATGGGTAACATGAGTCAGGTGTCAGACCTCAATCGAAACATGAATGAACATCAAAGATCACAAAGATCAAGGTGCACAACCACTAGTATGTTGAGCATTTCTGCAGAATCAAAGCATATTGTCTCATCAGCCTGGTGCCAGTGCCTTATGGAGAGTGTAACACCAGTGTGACAGCTCTGAAACTGTGATTACACCAAATCTGTATGAGATGCTGTTGATGCCAGAAGTGGCTGTCTCTGAAAGCAATGTAATGTCAATGTTATACATCCCACCAAAGGGAAAAAGAACATAAAACGGAGTGCAATGTCGTAAAACACAATGGAGCATTTTTATGGCTTCATGAAAAATAGCTGAATGTAACAGGAGGCATATGGTCTTCCTGCTCCAGAATTGAGTTGATGTACACTTAATGGAATTGGAAAGTAGTATGTTGGGTTTTAGACAAAGACCTTTTTCTCCCCTTCCCATTTCACCCATTCTGTCCCCCCTATCACCAACATGTCTAGTTACCCTGGCAGCAATGCTGAGACACAAACAATTCGCATTAAAGTCATAGTGAAAAACTATCTCAGCATGACACAACATGTCCTAAGAAAAAAATACCTAAGGTTGGTGATTTATTCTATCTTGTAAAGATGTTCCATCCGTGTGTGCCTGTGTGTGTGTGTGTGTGTTGCTCCTCTATAACTCTAGTATATGTATTTGAGTGAAAAAAACAAAAAACAAATACATGAAATACAGCAGAATATGTCGTAATAAATATAGATATATGTGCATATGTATTGTACATGTTACAGTAACAGACATATATAGATATAGATATATTCATATTTTAAAATCTTCCTAAAAACGTATAGCTACGTTGTTGTTGTTGAGGTCATGAAACACATAAACAGTACACTGGCAATAAATTGTCAGACAAACCTGTACTCTGAGTGACCCCTGAGTATATTATTAACCCCTAAAATAAACCCTTGAAATGTATGTACCCAAAAACCAAGATATACAGTATCATAAAAAAATTACATATTTATTTAAAATTCCTGACTTTTTTATTTACATTTTAAAACATGTATTGCATGGAGAGCATATTTTGTCTTAATAAATTAGATTTCCTGCTGAGCCTCTTGTCCTGGTTATGAGGAAACAAATTAAAATGATAGATGGCACCAAGGGATACCCCTGTTGTGTACCAAAGCCTGCCACCTAGTAAACAAAATCTTCACAAAGGAAGCTTCATTCTTGATTTGGACAATTCCTTGGCACCAGAAGACTTTTCTCTTTACATAATAAACCAAATCAATCACTATGTTGAGGATGCCGCAGCTAAAATGTCACTTGAAGTTTTTTTAAGGAAAATAAGGAATGTTGTTTTGACTTATTCAGCCATACCACGACAAAATTATGTCAGCGAAAAAATAACTGCTGAATCGAAGCATTACATTAAGCAAGTTGTGCCCTGAACACAACAACTCAAGCATTGATTAAGGAATTTGACATTCAAAAATTTGTTAAATAAGAAACTTTAAATAAAACTGTCATATTCAAACATTCAGTTTTACTGTTTCATTGGTGGTTATGTGAACATGTGTAGGCCCTCAGATGAAACAGTCAAATTCAATCATCCAATTATGCTGTTTAATAAGTGGTTTGTGATGGTGGTTTTGGTCAAGACACACCAGCCAAACATTTAGCCTTTTGTATTGTTAATGTCTGGATAAGGATATTTACAGAGAAAACAATTTTGTGGAAGATGGAGAATATCTTTTTTTTGGTTTCTGGCCACAGTATCCATTCAGCCGTTGAAGAAAATCCACAACTTACAAAGGAAAGACTGAACCAACTTAAACATGACCAAGATTTTGACATGTAATAGTCATAAGGGGCCTTACATACAGAAAAAAACAAGGACATGTGATTATCCTTTACTGTGTTAT
>NW_023340095.1:7367091-7376183 GCF_004916995.1 Morone saxatilis | reverse complement strand
CCACCTCCAGTCAGCTTAGCCTAGCATAAAGCCTGAACAGCTAGCCTACCCTTGTCCAAAGGCAACAACATTAACACGTTAAACACAGCCAAAGTGTAAAAATACTTGTTCTATTAAACAAACACAATATAGCATGTGGATTAGTGGGGTTTAGAGGTGCTGGTAGGTGTATTTTGGTATATTTTGACTGTCTCCAGTCTTTGCACTAACCTAAACTAACTGTCTGCTGGTTGTCACTTCCTATTGTAACATTCAGACACGAGAATGGTATCAATTTTCTCAACCAACTCTCTCCAAGAAAGCAATTTTCCCAAAATGTCAAACTATTCTTTCAAAATTAAAAAAAAAATGACATAAAAAACAACTATATAAAAAAGAATAACAAGAATTCAACTTTGGATATATTCTGTTTCTTTGGACTTGTTGGTGATACTGTACTCAAATGTGTTTTTGGAGCATTGTCTTTCTTATGCACATGCATGCATATGTTTACAGGAGTGCATACATGTGGGTATGTCAACTGAATCTATTATGCAGTATTCCTGGTTATAGTATATCTTAATTGTCCCCAAAAGGTAGGTCAGACCTGTATACATTGACCTCATAATCCAAACCCATAGCAGATTAGTTTGGATTCTATGTTTTCAGAGCTTTGATATTCCCCAGCCACAAATTGGCAAATAGGAGATGATAGCTGGCTGTTGCCAAGTTACAAAGGGTGAAAGGTTAAGGAATGCCTCTCCCTGTGATGTTGTTTTCAGAGAAGGCCAGTGAAAGTGCCGCTCACTCCTGGATACTTAGAACATGCTTGTTTTAGCAAAGAATCAAACAATGATGATTTGGCTCTGTCTTTATTTGACTCTTGTCTCTCAGCCTGCGCCTTCTCTCTCACTCTCAAGGTTTTATCTGAGTGCTCTCTAAATTGTCTCTGCTTCTTCATCTCTGGTTTGTCTCTGTCTCCCTCTGGCTTTATCTCCGTGTCTCTGTCTTACCTTTCTTCCCTGTCAGTCTCTGTCCCCTTTAACCTCCTAACATGTCACTGGTTCTGTTGTTGCTGTGTGATTTAACAGATTGTTCAGTCTAAAATAGTCTGCTACTATGTGAGAGCCAACAAAACATTACTTGTCCAAGAACATGCGTGCACAGACACACACACATACTCACACCGGCACACAGCAAGGTCAGTCATACTTGCTATTCAAATATTTTCAGAGAGCTAAAGGAGATTTGAGCAGGTCTGAACTTCTCACAGATATTTTCATAAAGGAAAGGCTGAGAAAAAACCTGAAACTGTCAACCAAACCTATAACATCCAAGGTCCAAGGTCCCTGAACCAAAAGTGATCTTTGGCAGCTTTTTCTGACCAGAAAATTAAATTTAGTCCCTACTTGGTGTCAGGTATCATCCACATTCATCTGATCAAGTAGTTAAAGTTATCCTGAAGCTCATCTCTGTCTCACACTTACAACCTCTTTCTGCTTTCAGTCGCTTGCTATGTCCTTCCATCTCTCTTACCCATGCACACTCTCAGATCCACGGTTATTATGGAGAGCCACTGAGCCAAAGACGATCAGAGAACACAGGGTAGCTTAACCCAAAAAGCCAAAGAGCATGATAAGTAGCCTTTTACATGGTCTGATATTATCATATTCATGCCTCATTCATAACAGACAAACTGATCAAAAAACATCAAGTTGTTCCAAAAGGTCATCTTCGGGTTCACTGTAGGTCAACCTAACCCATGAAAGCTGAGGGTCATGGGAAGCTGCAGTTCTTGGCTCAACTGGATAGGAACTTCACTGACAGGTTCTCTTGGAGGATGTTTGTAAAATGGCCGACCACTGATACCACAGTAAAGAGCAGCACTCGGTGACTGTGCCGTACATCCTGGGCCAAGGACATGGCGAGCACATCATGACCAATGATCTGAACCAGGGAGGAGGCACTGAGAAAGGAGTGGAAGAGTGTGGCCTTTACTCTGGGTTTGGAGTGTGTGTGCGTGTGTGTGTGTGAGAGAGAGAGAGAGAGGTAGAGCAGAGAGAATATGTGCCTGTGTTTTAGTGGGTTGAATTGGTTTGATTACATTTGGAGATAGCAATCAGCTCCATTCCACTCACTGCTTTATTGTGTTTGATGTCCAATGAGCATCCAGACGGAGCAACTCAACACGCATAGCCTGCTAATGTACACACAGACACGCACACACACACGGTGGAAAGGAATCTCAAACAGGGCACCATTTAAATGATGTATTCTGAGCAAGGTTTTCTTTCTGTTGTGCTAGCACTTGTGTGACAGTAGCAGCACAGGTGAAAAGAAAAACTAACCTGACACAATCTGCTAGCACACTCTGACACTGTATCGTCTGTTTATATTCGCCCTGTTCATTTGTCTATGTGCATCAATCTTAATATCTCACATTTTCTAGTGGCAAGTGGTTTTCTTTGTAAGCAAACACATTTGGAAATGCTCTGTCACTGTTTAGGGTGGGAAAGAAATGTGTGCGTGTTTGTGTGTGTGCGTACGTGTGTGAGTGATTGTGGCGTGGAGGTACAGCTCACACACACACACACACACACACATACACATGCAAATGTTTGACTCGATGCCGTGGAAACGGGTGATGTTTGGTCCTGATAGTTTCTCTCTCTCTTTAATTGTGGGGAAATGGGTTTCAGATGTTACTGCGCGACTGATCACTTTGGGCCCTGCTCGGCCCTCGTCATGTCCTCCCAAACCACATCAAGGAGCGCAGGGCTGATGTGGGTTGATAGCAGCCCAGCGAGGGAGGCCCACTGTGGGGCTAAAATGCTCCTCTGGGTGCCCTTGCAATAACAGGATCCACATTAGCAGTAGCCGTGTGATCTGTCTGCTAAGCGAGGCTGTGTTTGCTGCCTACCGTGTGATATGTGATGCTACTACACAAAAACAAAAAATCAAACATAATTGGAGCAAATTATTTTCAGCTATAGTTTTTCAAATGTAGCTTGTTTCGCGTGTCATTTCTTCGTATATTTTGATGTGATGATGATATTTTATATGAATTTTAATGCTAAGTTGATGGTAGTGCTTCTCTGTTTGCCTGCCTGCTGCACAGGAGGGGTCAGAGGTCAGGGTCATCTACAGAGCTGTATAACAGGAGTTGACAGGAATTTAGCGGCTTGGAAAAGGACATTAGAGCAGGCCAAATACTTGACCACACAGGAGCTTTAAGACCCGAGATTGTAGTGTATTCACTTTTTCCTTCCCATGTCGGTGACAGCCAATTAAAAAAAACCCATGAGGCTACATTAAAAATTTATGACTATAATCAAACTAATGAAAACTGTCCTCCACATATTTTCAGCACCTGTTGAAGAGACGGTAGATCACTGTGGGTGTAACAAACCCACATTCCAATAATAGAGCCTTTTGGTTGCTTTGGTTTGTTTTCCTTGGATGACTCCTTACCCCTGGGTGAGGACTCTGGTAATTCACATGGGAGAATGTAGGGATTGATGTCATGTGTTCCAGCATTAAGAGCGGGAGAGGGAGAAAGAGAAGGACAGAAATGGGGAAAAAGAGGGACATGTGGGATACAATGCTGCCCTCTGCTGTTGGGTTAGGCAAGGATAACGTCTGACTTCTAGACAGGGAAACAAACTAACTAACTAACCCTATTTACAAAATTATGACTCTCATATGAAAACTAACACTAGTGACAAACCTCCACTTGATTGCGGTGAAAAGAAAAGAAATGCATTTACTCAAGTATTGTACTTACTTTACTTGAAAAAACGTCAACTTTTTATTCTTACATTACAGGGGAACTAATGGACTTTCTAAATGTTAAATCAACCTTTGTGACTGTGTTTGCTTTGGGCCCCTTTCAGATGTCTATGAGTTGTTAGAAGTCCCAACAAAGGCATCAGGTGGTTTCATTTAAGTGATTGTTTGATTCCCAAAGAGGTAAAACCATCCAATATATCATTTAAAAATATTCAGACAATTTCCTTACATATCAATTATCTCACAACCTATTTATCCTATGACCCACAGGAAGGGGCCCTAACTGACCCCTAGATGGGGAACTACGAGACATTAGTGTGAACTGCCAGAATCTGATTTTGTTATTGTTTCCTGAGCTTCCACACAACTGATGGATCTGAGAATAAATATATATATATATAAATATATATATATATATATATGCATTTAAAAAAAAATGGGATATATATTTTTTTTTTTTTTTTTTTTTTTGTTTAAGTAGAGATTTACATTCTATATTTCCTGGATATTTTCGAAGGGGATTATCTATTTTACCAATCCATCTACAGTATGAATTTTATTTATTTTGCTTCTGGGTCACATTGACAACAGGATGAAAAGAGCAGCACAGTCTTCCTGGAACATCCCTGGGCACTTGGGAATTGTAGTCCCTCCAGAATGTTCTAGTTTGTCTGTCCTGGGGTCTCCTCCTTCCATGGATCATGGAGCTAAGGGCCCTCCAGAGACAGTTTTGGCTCTTCACCCATATGTTACCTTATGTTATCTCTTTCTCTCCCAAAACTTGTTCTCACAGATTGTCATGAGTTCATCTGCAATTAATCTCTCTCTAATCATAACAAATGCAATCTCTTGAAATAACACTGAAGAATAAGATTTGTATTCTATAATCATAATTTATATTCACGCATGTCTTCCACTTTCTACTAAAAAGTCAGCTTACACACACCAATAGGGGTTTCGGAGGAGGGTCAGGCTCAGCCAGGATCATACCTCTAAAGTGATCGTATTTCCTGAGTACAGAGTTTTTCCCTATATAATATACACAATGTTTGTCTACATGTGTATGAATGTGTATCTCTACTGAGTTTTTGTGTTGATGTGATAGTGGGATGGAGAGAATGAGGGGGGAGAGGAGGATGTGGGAGGGAGGGGAAGTTAGATAGCCACCAGTTGATAGAAATGTATCAGCCAGCTGGCCAGCAGCCGCACCACTGTGGAGCTCTCCCTGATCTCTGGCTCAGAGAAAATACAACAGCCAGAGGCTACGGGGGGGCTGAAAAGGGTCTGTTTGCATTGAGAGCTCACAGGGCCGTTGTGTTTTGTTGCACTTAAAATGGATATTACCATAAGAGTATTGTCTTTGTATTATATTTGACAGTTTACAAAGGAAGTGCTAATGGTTTTCTAGTTTGTCAGTTGGACTCGCACCTGCAACTTTGCAAACATGTCACTTTGTGTGGTGAGCCTTTAATGATTTTTTGACAAAGAGTAAAATCCAAGTAATTGAGATTTTGTTAAATAAATAGTATGCATTACCTACAGTCTCTATCTGTTTTATTTTATATTCATACACAAATTTACAGAAACCAGGACAGATCACAGTTCCTCTACCCTCTGGGTATGATAAGCCCACAGACAAAAACATAAAACATCTGTTGCCCATATTTTGTGAACCTTCCAAGAGCAATCCGAGGTTACTCTAAGAAGGTCATCATCACTTCAATCTCTGTCTCTTTCCAACCCAACTCTCTCTCTGTGTCCTCCTCTTGCTCTCTTTCAGTAGCTCCTATTGAGCATCAAAGCCTCTACACTCTGGTCCTATGGAGCAGGAATCTCCCTACTGTGTAAACAGCACTCCAGTCTTTCCCAACTGTGAAACAGATTGGATTTGAACCTGCGTGTGAACCTTAACATCTATACTGCACCGTCCTGCAAAGGGAAATTAGGGTGTGGGCCGAAAGAGGTTTATCTTGTTTTAGATCTAATTAAACTCAAGCACAAAGAAAGCATGGGTGGACACTGATCACCAGTTTTGAGGACGAGATGTGTGTTGTCCATCTCAAAAATTGCAGGACATCTGCAGGACATGTAGACACAACTCATTATACAGAGGTATATTTTGCATGAATCATAAAAGAAAAATATATTTACTTAAAGAGTTCTGAATCATGGCACACCCTACCAGACATATTGGAATTTAAACTGCATTCTGTATGTTTCAGATTACTCATCACTATGGATGAAATAAAGCCTTCTGTGAAGACAATAAAAAGCTGTTGCCACTTGTTTCTTTGTCATTTTCTTTTCTGTGTCCTGTGTGTCTAGAAGACTATTTATGATATGGTCTTCCAGACACAGAGGAGGGTTTATTTTGGAAGAACAAAGAGGGGTTGGGAGGACCATACAGCATGCCATCAAAGGCAAGAGTTGATGACAAGCAGAGAGTGAGAGTGTGTGCAAAAGTAATGGAGTGTGGTTGTGTGTCTGTCATGGCACTATCTGCAGTACTTGGGCACTTTCATGAAGTGGTTTTGTTTAGCGAGGACTTGGCAATGAGGATCAACCATGTCGATAATGCACACACATTATGCACACACTTCAGTGCACACACACTTATCAATACGCTTACACTCGGAGAGATTTCACTGCTTAACAACCAGACAAGGGCGCAGCCTGGTGGGCATGAAGAGTAGTGTAATCTTGTCTGCATCACAACAAAAATAACAGTTGCACATTAAATATTTTTACATCAAAAATTACATTTCTGCGGTAAGTTTGTCTACCTTTTATGACAGCAACTGCAATATATGATATGTCTCCTTCAGACCTTAATAGAAGGTAAATGTTTACAATTGTATATTTTTTCCCCCCAACAATTAACCCTGGGAGTTTACATCTTTTGAAACTTTTCATAGTGCCTACAATTAGTGTGTGCATTCTATCGGTATGCACAATGCTTGGCTACAACATGGGTTTGTCAATATAGAAGCAGAGGATCCAGGTTTAATATGTTAAAACAAAATTGTCATGAAGTACTTCTCACATATATATTGTTTAAAGAATTAGGACAGAACATTATTTGTTTGAGCTAGAAATCAATGAATGGGCACTCCATACTGTGCACTAATGAGAAGGTCATGTCTAGATCTCAAGGGGTTCAGTACAAGAAAAAAATGCAATTGCATCCTACAATCATACTATTATGTGATGATAATGTAACAGACTTATCTGGAATTCTGACATTAATCAATAATACATGAGTTAATAGTTCAATCCGATCATAACAGACCACAGCTGGACACTTTACAGTTAATGTTGTTGTATTTGGAAATGATTTCCAGATGAGCATATCTGTTCCTTACTCCTTACATAATAATAATACATTAAGATGGAGTTTTCTTTATATCCCATTGTGTGCGTGCCTGTGTATATATGTGTAAGTCGTGTGCGTGCATCAGTGAGAGATAGAGCCCCTGTCTGTGTGTGTGTCCCCATCTGCCTTTTGGCTGCTCCAGATAAGAGCATCAAAGCATTTGAATGCTTATCGTCCCTTGTTCTAATTATAGCAGTGAGCCACAACAGTACAGGATAGAACTGCAGGCTGGTTTTATGTGAGAGGAAGGACCTACATCCTCCCATAACCCTGTGTGTGCGTATGAGAGAGAGAGATCATAGCCTTTGATCACCGTGTTTGATTGAATTGGTACTGCGTTAAAGCCTTGTTTTGATATCGCTGTTTTTGTCTTTTTGTTACAAAATTCAATTGGAAGCAGCAGGTGGGGTTGTTTAACAACAGATGCTGCTTTTGTGTCGCTACATGTTACATGTGCCTGAACAGGGTGGCTCACCAGCTTTAGCAGCTCCTACTTCAAAGCTGTTATCCATCTTTTTTTTTTTTATTGATAAATTGTTAATATATCCTGCTGTGTATTGTCATAAAACACACAAACCTGAACACTTAGTTTGGTCAGAGCTGCCCCCCATGCTCGTTTTTATCACCAGCTCTTCATAGTTTGTCGGTTTGCGTTTGTCCTTGTTGACACACACAATGAAAGTCTTTTTTAAAGCAGAGCCAATGCAGAGTCAGTTCACATCGTGTTTGTGTTTGTTCACAACAAAATCTAGCTTCAACCCAGCAGAGTGCTGCAGACTATAATTACAAAGTAAATACATAAAACTGCGACCATTTGATAGAAAGAGGTTTTACATCCTTACATAATGGTCCAGTGTATGACATTTAATTCGCAGAAACGGAATCTAATATTAACGAAGTATCAAACATAATGCAGATTTGCAATGCAGAAGGTCATTTTATTTTATTGGTTTATCATTACTGATACATTCATGTTTAAGCAGAATGCATGTTGTATCCGCCCAGATGAGGTGAAGCTATTCTCTTCATACACTCTGATAGTTTAATTTTTAGCAATGCATCATATTTTATAGGATGATCATATGTTTCATCTGTTAAAATCTTTCTCAGCAAATTAGCAACTATAGACGATGAATGTACTGGAGAAAAACATGCTAATAATTCACTTTGAGGTGTAGTGGAGGAAAAGTATATAGGAGTAGCAGATCATAGGCATTCTTTGGTACAAGTACAAAGGTGGGTACTCATCCTTTGTGTATAAGTTAGTGTGTAAGTTATTAGTTATATGCAGTTTGACAGAGCTGGTTGCACATTTCTCAATAAGAGGATGACTCTTGATGATATGCGAACTGCCCCATTCAGTGATGATAACAATCCTGCTTTGTAATGGATGGGAAAATATGTGAATATCTGGTAAGTGTGTGTCTGTGTGCACCATTATCAGCACCTCCATGGCCATGCAGCTGCAGACGAGAGGAGGAGAGGCCGCTCTTTTACAAGTCTGTGACATTCACAGTGGCCCACCTGTGTGTGCGTGAGTGTGTGGGTGTGTGTTTGTGTGCGTTTGCATGATCCCACCTGTCTCTCTCACTCTGGCCTCTCTAGATTGTATTTTGTCTCCACCTGCCTGTGTCGGCCATGCTAATCCCTCCCACCGGCTTTGACAGACACGTCTGCGATAAGACACGACACCCAATCCCTTTACTGCCGTTTGATCTGCACAGCACACACACACAAATAGAGACACACCAGAGGCAGATTCCCTTTTGAATGCTTTCAAAGAAAGAAAAGGCAGCAGCAAATATTTTGATCTTGTTTCAGTTTCCTTATCCCTGTTTAATTGACTCTCCTTTCATCAATATTTGTCCAAGATTGTTAATGGTAAATGGTTAATTGACAGCATTTATATAGAGCCTTTTTAGTCTTCCGACCACTCAAAGCACTTTACACT
>NW_023340095.1:7356996-7367072 GCF_004916995.1 Morone saxatilis | reverse complement strand
CATTCATACAATGATGGCAGAGGCGGAAATGCAAGGCACCAACTGCTCATCAGAAACAGAAACTAATCCCATTCACACACCGATGGGCAATTTTGGTTCAGTATCTTGCTGGAGGACACTTCCAACCATGATTCATAAAATGATGAGGGTGGATGCATACTAGAAAAATCTTCTTCAGAAAGTCAATAACTCAATAACTAGAGCAAGAATAAATACACAGTTATTTTTGTGTATATGCATTGCTTGGATGCAGTGATTCACCCTTATTTTACTAAACTATAAACATCCACTTGGGAGTCAATATCATATTATGTATCAGTTACAGTAAAGTGAATACTTATTACTGAAGCTGCACTATAGATTAATCCACACTTATGCCTCTTATGGAATAGAAATGTGTGTGCAAACAAATACATTATTCAGGTAATGCTTCATGATAATCCAGATCTCTACTGTGCCTGTGTGGTATATCGCAATCATGTGTACAACAATGAAACACAATGATTAAAGCATTACAGTATCTTTTCCTGTCTGTGATGTGGTTTCCACTACCCTCTGCCTCTCTGCTAACTCCTACTTTCCCGCTGGCAGAGCCTCAGTTAGTTGACGGGAGAATTCTGTCACTAAAGCTAATATTAGTCAGGTCTCAGAAACCTTCACTCCTCTCTTCAGTCATTCTGCCTGATATGTCATCCCACAGTTTCAACAGAACTAATTAAATGTTAGGATGACGTGTTGAAGACATGTGCTGACAGCAAATATCACCAGACAAATATTCCACTCACAGTCCGGTTTAATTTGCAGTCAGCTGGATGTGACTGCCCTCATGTGGACAACTTGCAGCTTGTCCATCATTAGAGATTGAGAGTGTTCTTTTTAGATATGTTGCTGGTTTGTAAAGATATTGCTCCTTTTCTGATGAATCATAAAAGGCTAAACAGATTGTGAAACTTATTTATTTTATTTATAGGTTCTAATTGGACTCTTCTAAGTTGTGTATGTGTTCAAAATGAAAATCTCAAGGGACTGTTTCAGCTGTCGACACTTAAGTGCCTGTCTGCTGGACAGAAACAAGTAGAAAATGTACATGGACAAAGTGTTATCCTCTTTACAGATGACACATTTGTTTTTGTTTTTCTTCTTACATTAAAATCAACAGATAAACAAACATATGTGCATTGCATTTTGTTCTAAATGCAAAATGGAAGTTTCCAAATATATTTTCAAAAAGTAATTAAAATAAAATATGTACTTATACCCTTCAAGTTTTACCAATAACAGATAAAATGAATGAAAACAAGTGGTTTTGAAGATGTTTTTTAAAAACAAGAAAGAGTCAGTTAGGAGCCACAATTATCATATTATGCTGGTAAAAGATTTTTAATCTAACAATGTGTGAAAACTTTGTGTGCAGCTTCATAAAAAAATGGTCAAATGCTGAGGTGTATACACACTGAGTGCAGTAATTTTAGAATGAATGTGTGATCAGATCAAGTTAAAATGAATAATGCAGTAGACAAAGGAAACTGTTGCAGCTGCTACAGTTACACTGAGACACCACCAGGAGGCAAACTTTACCATTGGAAATTGATGGAGGGAAACACCTAAATGTTCTCTCTTCACATATATCTATATACATGCAGAATACAGAATATGCACATCACAGCTGGAGTCTTTCATTATGTTGTGTTCTTTTTCCTTTTAGCACAGCCATCAGAAGGCTTTTTTGATATATTTGCAATATACCATAGATATTGAATTTGATGTTTAATTGATTCCAATGTGTGATGGAAAAACTGAGAAGAAGATGAACCACTCATATTCAATGAAGAGTTCAGGAGACCCTGATGACTTACACAGCAGAATTTATAGAGGCTCGGCTGAGAAGAACATGGATCAACCATACACAGTGCAATTGCCAACCCAATTCTGAAGATTATCTCCCTTTGGAGGATATTTAAAAGAAACCTAGACCCACATCTACTAGTGTCCCAATTATGGTCATGACAAATGCAGCTACATATGTGTGAAGATCCAATTGGATAATGGTTTAAACCAAACTCTAACTCTACCTACACTATCCTAAGTCACGTTGAATGGCACACACAACACATAAAGGAGACAGTCAGCGTTTGTATTACAGTGTTCTTAACCATGGTCTTAACTACAACATGTTGGGTACTCAACCTTATCAGCTGCTCTGCATAGTCTAGCCAGCAAAACAGTCGGAGAGGAGGACAAATTAAGAAAGGCTGTGACCTGTGACCTCCTTTGGGTTTGTTGACAACTTCACAGTGGCAAAGAGAGCACCATGCCATTTCAGTCTAATGTAAAGAAGGAAACTTCCTTCACTTTTGTTCTTTTCAACATTGGGATAAAGTTTGTGTTAGAAAGTTTAAGTGTGTTGGCAGCACTCAGTGTTCTTTCTGTCTGTTTGATTTACACATCAGATGTTCCCTTCATCCTGAAATCCTGTAATCTGAGTGATCTGGAACAGGAGACACCTCTACCTTAGTGTTTGTTGCATTTTTTGCATCTATGTTTTGTTTTCTGTGATACTTCAGACTATTTATGTAGGGACAGTAATTATGTATTGTATTTATTGTCGTTCACTGTTTATTATTTTATATTATTTTATTTCTTACATGTTTCTTTGAGTGCCCATATTTCATTTTTTCAAAATATTAGCTCACAATAGTGAGTTGGAAGGATATTTGGGGATTTGAGGATTGCTATTTGGTGCTATGCAATAATTTAAAAAATCAGTAACGTTAAATACCAAAAGAAGCAGCATTTATGAAGCAGTTAATGATTAAGGAGCAGAATGACTACAGTTATTCGGAATCACAGTTGAAAAAATACACTTGTGTTCATTCAACTTTATTGATCTTCTGGCAACAAATTATAAAAATACATTGTTTGTTTATTTTGTGTTACATGTCAAAATTACATGGTCATGTTCATAAATATTTAATGAAATATTATACTTTTCATGTGTTTGTTAGTTTGGTACTACCTAAAGTTGATCTAATCAATATGTTTTTACATAAACCATGGATCAGATGTATGTGTGTATTGGTTAACTAACAGAGAATTAACTAAGTTCCTCTCAGCTCTATGGAGCTTTTTAGTCTATTTTGGATCATTGTTTTGGTTTTCCTGCCAACAAACTCTGCTCTTTAGTACTTCCAAACACAGCAATCAGCAAAAAACTCTGATAAACCCACATTACCATACCTGTCCATCAGCAAATAGCAGTTTAGCACCAACAATGTTAGCCACTACCTGGAGAACATAGTGGCACATTTAGCAGCTACAGAGCCAAACTTCCTTCAGGAGTTGGTGGAGACCAAAAACAGAGCTAAAATTGGAATGGATGTTGAAACTCCAAATAAACGCTATTGTTCCTCAGTGTCTGATGGATGTGTAAAAAGGCAACCGTTTGCAACAACTTTTAAAGGTGATAATGTGTCAATACTGTCTTTACAGCTAAATCCACTACATTTGCAAAATTAAAAGAACTATAAGGAATTCTTTGTAAAAGTCTCCAGAAACATAAGTAAAGTGTAAATGTTTTAAAATGAAAGAAAAAGGAAGTAAACCATTCAACTTCCCATGAGTCTAGCAAACGTGATTGATGCTTCAAGTCTAATACATTGAGATTATTCCTCTGCCACATCCTGTTGCGTTTTTGTTTGTTTGATTTGCGATGAAAGAGTTTCCTTTGATCACCACCTGATTTGTTGGATCAAACGTTGGCATGATCAAAAGAGTTTGTGTGAAATGGGAAGCACTTTGCAGTTTTGGGATTGTCTTTCATCTTAATTCACTAAGTTTGGTTTAAATTACCTTCCGACTTCACGTCTTTCATCTTGTCACGGTTGTTTCGGCTGACAGTTTTAACAGGTGTGTGAGGCAGCTTGTAGATGATGACTGTTATTGATGATCATCATGATCACAAACATGATACAAAGATGGTGTTGATGATAATTAGATTATGCTGAGGGTGTCTGTTGTGGTAACAGTAGTGATGATGATTTGGGATGTTGATAACAGTAGTGGGTGGAGGAAAAGTTGATGAATGTGCAAAATGATTTGATTTGTTTTTATAATACACATGTTGCTTCTAAAATAGAGTAAAACAAATAAATAAAAATGTAACAATTAGATGTTAAATGATGAACTAAACCTCAAAATAGCGATTTCATTTATTTTCTTGACCAAAATGCTGAGATATAAGCCCGCTGTGTATATCTTTTAAGTTTTCTTACACCTCTTAAAATCAAGAAGGCCTTGTGGAAGTTTTGACCCCCAGGTTAGTAACCACTGACCAGTGTATAGGATTCAGTGGCATCTAGTGGCGAAGCAGTAAATTGCACCTAACTGAACACCGCTGGCATCTGTATGGACGCAGAACTGACAAAAACAAGGAAAGCCCTATCTAAAGCCAGTGTTTGGTTTGTCCATTCTGGGAGAAATGCATTACTTCCATTACTATAGAAACATGGCGACATCTACAGAGGGCGCCCTCAGCGTCTGCATATAAAAACAGCTCATTCTAAGGTAATAAAAACATAACAATTCCTATGTTTAGGTGATTATGCACTGATGAAAACATACCTATGAATATTATATTCCATTTCTGCCAGTAGATCCTCCTAAATGTTGCACACTGGACCTTTAGTGTAGTATTTTTACCAGTAAAAGCTTTTGACAGTTCACTGGATCCTGTCTTACATTTTAAGACATTTTTAGATTAATGGCTGCAGGATTTTATCTCACATTAGCTGACAAGAGATCAAGTAGAATAGTGGAGGAATTCAGTCAAACTCAACAAACACTCATGGAATTGGAAAATAAAATGAAAGAAGAAAAGAAAAGAAAAGAAAAGATATAAAAAGCTGGATACATCAATCTTAAGGTTCTCCATATACCTAAAAAATAAGGCATCTCATACGAAACTGTGAGTGGAATCTGTTGAATAAACAACTCATCTCAAAAATATGGAGCAAATGAAATATTTGTATGGAAAATGTAGTTGGCAAATCAATAAATTGCAATATAGAAGAAGTAAAAAGACATATATGGGGTTTAAAGTCATTTATTGCATAATCCTTCAATTCAGCTAAGTAGCAAAGCCCTTTCTGAAGACTCCGTAGACTTTGAGTGCTATTTGTATCTGTTTCCACTGCAGACAGTCATGTAACTTTGCAGAGAGGTGCCAGTTCTGCTGAGGGTAATTGGATCACCCATGGAGTTTCCTGAGACCTGCACTGCAGTAGATGGGTGGAGATTTAAAACTGTGGCCTACAACGTTGCAATAGATCAAAGCCGTGAAGTATTAAAGGTCATAACCTGAGGACTGGATAACAACTGAATGTATGTCAGGCAAAGTAAGTGCAGGTGATGTTTCTTATTTTGAAAAGTACTAACGTCACTGGCATCAGGCCTACTATTCATAACTCACATTTTAAGTTTAGTTTGCCCAGTCCTGGCACAAACACCTTGTACAGATTCCTTTCCAACATCTCTTCAGGGTACATTCTTGTATGAACCTTTGGGGGAAGAATGTTGTTTCAAATATTGAAACCAGTTTTAAAAAATGCACTTTAGTGGGCTAACCCTTTGCTTATGATGCTTCTGCTTGATTTTAATGTGTGAAAATATGTGTAATGTCAGCAGGACGACTCTGACTTTTGAACATAACAGATCATTCTTAAAAGAGACTAAAAACTGACCTGGTAATCCACTACACAGATGCATATTAACCATCCATCTAAAAGAATGGATGATAAGGTGGTGTAATGTTGGTCAGGGGTTGGTCCTATTTTTATACAGATTTAAATATCACTGATTTTCCAAACTGAACTACTGGAAAAGAAGAGCAGTAACCCATAGAACGCCTCTTACCTGAAGCCTATATGGGCTATCAATGGCAACCTAGGACTAAAAACAACACACTCAGTGATTGGATCATTGATTGACGTTCTCATTGGCTGAGCTCGGCTGCCAGTCAGAGGCTGCACTCGCTGGTTCGTTATATCCACGACTTAACGCAGGGCGACTAATCTTCGCTCAGGCTACAGCCAAAGGATTGTGTCGCAGCGTCTCCCTGCTGAGGCGCTGACAGAGCATCTGTTGGAATACAAGTTCACTCTGACAACCTGCTCCATCTTCGTCCCCGCCACACCGCCCAGGAGCGACCATACGGAGCAACTGAACGTGTAGATGGAGTTTCAATCGCTGTCGTGACTGTTTCTCCACCGCCTCTCACCCCTGCAGAAGACTGCGTTCAAGTTGCAGCAGCATCCACACCACCGCGGCTCTCTCCTCTCGCAGTCATGGGAACCGTCCTCTCTATATCCCCGGCGACGAAGAAGGGATCTATTATGGACTCCGAGGTCGCGGGAGGCAAAAACGACAAGAGCCTCAAGCGGCACTCGATGTTTGTCTCTCTCTCCTGGAAGAAGCTGGTGACCAGTTCAGCCAAGAAGAGTGCCAAGAAAGTGACCCCGAATCCGCTGCCTGCCCCGTCCAGCCAGGTGGCTCAGCTCAACATCGAAAACGCCAGGAAGACGCACCAAACCGAAGAGAAGAAACCAAAAGTGCCCATCCCGGTGCCGGTGCCCACGGTCCCCAAACAAAACGGCGATGCTGCCGTCCAAAACGGGAGGCTGTCCACGGTCCAGAAGCAACCCAGCAGCCTGTCTCTGGTGTCACCGAGGCGGATAGTCATCCAGGCTTCAACCGGGGAGCTGCTTCGCTGTTTGGGGGACTTCATGTGCCGCAGGTGTTTTAAACTGAAAGAGTTAAACAGCGGGGAGGTGATCCTCTGGTTCCGAAACATTGACCGGACTCTTTTGATCCAGGGCTGGCAGGACCAGGGCTTCATCACGCCGGCCAACGTGGTGTTCGTGTACCTGCTGTGCGAAGACACGATAGCGGACAGCGTCGACAGCCCGGCCGAGCTGCAGGGCACCTTCCAGACATGCCTTTACCTCGCCTACTCCTACATGGGCAACGAGATCTCCTACCCACTCAAGCCGTTCATGATCGACTCGAACAAGGACGTTTTCTGGGATACGTCGCTCCGGATCATCGACAGGATGAGTGCCAAAATGCTGCAGCTGAACGCAGACCCGCACTTTTTCACCGAGGTCTTCCAGGACCTCAAAAACCAACGAGACAGCAGCGAAGCGAACCTGGACCGCTGAAACAAACAAGACACTGGTGTTTTTTGTTTTTTTAATTTAAAGGATTAAATGTTTTATGCAAAATCACATAAAACGGTGGTTTTGAATGTAAAGGCCAGCGTTGAAGGCACCTCACGTCTGGGCTGAATATCTCTCTAATGGTGTTACACAACCGGTGTTTAGGCTACAGTGTAGGAGATTTCATACATGCATGCCAATGGTGTATTGTCCTCTTTTGTCTTGCCCCTTGAATGACCCGGGGATTTGACTTCGTGGTGCAAATCACAATCCCCACAAGTCCCCGTTTCGTTCACGGTGAGCCTACTTGCCGGGGAAGTGGGTGGATGTCGCAGTGAGGTGAGGTGAGGCAGGACCAGAATAGATCCGTGTTTTTGTGGAGGAGTGGGGAGGCGGAGCTGTCCGAGGTGCTGACCTGTTCGGCCATTTCTTCTCCGCTCCCTGCTATTTTTGAGTCACTTTGCCACAACAGAGCCAAGCGTGGCTTAAGAGGACCAGAGTCAGCCCAATACACCTTCAGCACATAAGCCTAAGCCTTGTAAGAGGAGGTATAGAGTGGGCTAAATTGTGCTTTTTTAAAATTCCCTCACCTGCTGATAGTTAAGCTGTAAGACATGCAACAGATATCTTTAAGAGGACGTGTTACTTGGTTTAACTGTGGATTTTCCTCTAAGGGTAACAGAGTTGAAAAGCTATAGTTTCCGTCTGCAAATCTTGATTGGGTACTGCAGAAAAGCACCATGCTGTGTATGGCTATCTTCATACCTGGGATATAACTGTTTTCTCATCTACTTTTGTGTGATTAAAAAGCACCAATTTCTTCATATAAACCACCTGACTTTGAATTTTTTAATATCTTCTGTTTGCCTACCGACGTGATGCTGTAGTGGTGTATCTGTAAGTGGGCAGTTGGTTCAAGATGAAGATGAGGGAAAGCGGCATAAATGTAAAGAGGAGGGAGTATCTCCCCCCCCTGGAATGTATATGATAAACTGCACTAAATGGGCCCATAGCTGGCCATATAGCAAGGTTATCAACCCAAGACCTCTGTTGTGTATTGCTTTCCAATACATTGCAGATGCCGACATAGAGACTGAAAGGAATGTACAGTTTTTCAAGAGATTTTTTTTAAATCTCATATGTGCCAACTGAAATATTCTTGGCCTGAAACTATACGGTTTACATGTACATATCCCACGCTCTTTATTTTTATTTTTCTCTGCCTTTTTTTGGAGGCGACTGTATATGATGTCGGTCGAGCACAACAAACAACAAATAGAGCTTAATGGTCAAATCGTATTCTTGCCCTGCTCTGTAAATGTGCTGTGGGCCTCAGTTTGCTGGGTTCAGTTCACTTTCAGTGTAGTCAATTCAGGAAGGATCCTCATAATGTAAATATTGAATGTAAAGGTGTCATTAAGAAGTGACAGAAAATTATAATTTGCACTCTCCATTGCAGTTTCTATAAGCTAAAAGTGATTTGGGCATACCTGTCAGTTGTTATTCAGCATTATGCTCCTTCTAAGTGATCATTGTGCCGTGGTGTTGTGAACTCATTGCTTGGAAAGTGAAATATAATGCTGCTATTTTTGCACAGCTGAGAACAAACCCTTGATGTTTTGCACAGTGGTATAACATGTCATGTACCAGTGTTTCCTGTCAGTTACTGGAGTGTTTGCCATTAAGTTTGCTGTTAATGTCACCAAGTCTCGCTCTAGGATGACCATTTGTGAATTAGATCTTTTGTACAGTTACATTTTCCTATATATCAGCCATGGAAAGTGATATTTAGATGTGTGTGTGTTGTCTGTGGTGTTGCGCCACAGTTGCATTCACTCTCTCTATATGTTATTAAAAGGTCGATGCAGTTATTGTTTATGGTGATCATGATGAAATAAATCCAAACGTATGTAGGATCTCTTATCTCTCTTGAATTGCTTTGTCTTAATGTTTATGTGTGTGGTCACTACCATGTGTAATCGTATGTGTGAGGGTACGTGCTTGTGGTCAAAGTTTTCTACTCAGTTTGCTGAAGAAGTAATTAACTTGGACAGCTTCTTATCTACTCACACCACCCACTAATCCTTTGATTTGCAGGCAACCCTCGGGACATGGTTATGCAATAGAAATAAGTCCATGACAAATATGCTTACTGGGTGATACCATAGGTTGCCATGAGACTGAAGCTCATGAGACTTCATTTGTTGCCATGAAACTAAAATTTATCAAATAGAGTATTCTTTCATGGAAAAGTTTACTGACACAAAGATACAAATTTAGAAGACAATTTTGCTTTATTTCCTTATGGGCGTATAAGGAAATGGTAGATATCTGTAACAATAGCTACATTACATTGTAGAATATTTTGCAGTCAATATACCTGTATTGTTCACTGAACACAGTGAAGTACGCTGACACATATAAAGGATATTTTTGGTATCCTTTCTGTGTGTCCTGGGTATTCTAATCTGGGCCACATACTGAAATGGGAACACAGAAGTGAAACAGTGAGAAAGTAAATTTTACAAAACAAAATGGGAGGAGGAATCTGCAGCTATCAATCTGATAAACTACTCTCACACTCTACATGTTTAATAATGATTAACAGAGACATGTAAAATTTAGGAACAATTTTAAAATATGCCTTTCTTGAGTTGGATTTTACATTAACATGTGACAGATTATGAAGTCTAGGTTAAAACATGGATACATTGATGCTGTATGAGAGAATGGAGCTGAATTGATGAGGGTTTCCTCATGTTTTTTATGAATAAGCCACGTGGGCTGGAGAGTTGCTTCATGTGATTGGTTAGAATCTGCTGCAGTCTCAGAACTGTCTGTGACTCTCTCCCTCTCTCTCTCTCT
>NW_023340095.1:7350303-7356933 GCF_004916995.1 Morone saxatilis | reverse complement strand
TGTGTCTGTTTCTTATAGGGACATACTGAGTCTATTTACAGAGCAATAATGAAAAAAGACAGAAAATGACACAAAAAAACTCTTGACAGAAAGGGAACAGGAGTGAAATAGTTTGAGAGAGGCAGTGCGAGTGGAAAGAAAGTGGAACAGGGAAACAGAGAAATTAAAAAAAACAAAACGAAAAAGGGGTAAATGAGAACACAGAGAGAGAGAGATAGATACCATTCATTTCTGCCATCTAATATCAGTCTGGTGTTATTAAAGAAAGGCATCATTTTATTAATCAAAACTATTTAAAATGACCATTGTACAGCTGAAACTTAATTCAGTTTTAATGGTCAATTTCTAGTGTTTTAAGTCGAATGTGATATAAAATGCTCTTAAAATTCGAAGTCTGTTTTTTATAGCTTTAATCTTGATGTATATATTACTATATACACCGATCAGCCATAACATGTTATGCATCCCCATATGCAACAAACTGTGATGCACTGTGTGTTTTGACCTCTTTTTTTCAGAACCAGCATTAACTTTGTTTGCAGACCGGGAACACCCCACTGACAGTTGCCATGATAACCGGATAATCAGTGTTATTCACTCTACCTGTCAGTTGTCATAATGTTATGGCTGATTCGGTGTATATTCTCATATGATTTTTTTAAAACACTAATTTGCCATGACATCTAGAGAGTTTCAACTTTCATGTAAACTAAAGAACTACACATTCAGATACGTGAGGTCAAACATTTAAAGAGATCAGTACAAAACAACACGTCATGATGGTCAAAATAGCCTTCTTGTAATGGTTTAGGTTTTTTTTATTTCCTTCATGGTAAAATTCTGCAGCAGCGTTATGTAACAGGCTCCCAGTGCAGTGTTGTAAGTCTTGTCTTTAATATTAAGATTCAGCCCAGGTCTCATGCATATCTGTCTTCCAGCCTGCTTTCAGCATTCTTCTCTGCTGTGTCTCTATAGTAACGGGTAGGTAAGTGAATGAGAGCTGGACAAAGTGAGCTGTGTAGGGCTGAGCGTGGGCTGCACCACTGCACAACACATCACACTGCTCTGTGCAATAGAAGACACTCACACAGTATTTGTAAGCGTCTGTCAGCGCAGGCATGTCTGCCTCCTCCACATCCAGCCCGTCTCTGTCTTTTCTGACTTACCTCTGCTTTACTGCTGTTCCCATTCTGCTGGATTTGTCTTTTTTATCCTATTATCAGTAATAAAGGGGAGATCAACAGTTCATCCTCTGCAAGTGTATAGATCATCATTACATTGTGTATCATTGTATTTTTTCATGTTACTGACCAACTACTTTGTATCACTTGGAAATTGTCCATCATACAAAATGTTCTTAAATTCAGAATGAGGATTTATCTATGTTTCTGAACCCATATTACAAACATATAACCAGCATGCACTAAAAACCTGATAATAACCAGGATACTAATGCGCATGTAAACACACTCAGTGCTGCAGTTATATTGAAGAACTTTATTTGCATTCTTTATTTCATTTTCTGTTACAGTGAAGTCACTCACTTAAAAGGTCCCCTGTCTTATTTAAGCCCATAATATCTACGTGTAGGCTTAAACAGTCTGGAGGCTTAATGCTTCTCTCTTAATGGGTTGTGATTGAAAATGTACTGATTGAAATTTTATTAACATGATGTGAAACAAAGCTATGTTAAATGGTATATCCTGCTGCCTGGCCTACAAGTGCAAGACAGTGGTGGAAAGAAACATTTCCTCAAGTTTTTCCCCCTGATTGTAAGTGCAATTGTGTGTTACTTTTACTTTACTTGAGTAATTACACTTTTAATTCTAGTTTAAACTTTAAGAGATATTATACATTTTAGTCCACTAAATTAATTTGACAACTTTAGTTAACTTATTACTTTTCCAGTTAAGTTTAACTTTTTACTGTTAGAGATTAAAGCAGGGAATCCCAACCATTTTGGCTTGTGTCCCCTCCCTTGTCACATTTCATCTATGAGTTATTAGCAGTTCCACCAAAGAAATGTTTCCACTCTAAACTTCTCAGATGTTTTAATTTAAATAACTGTTAGACACTCAAAGAGGTAAAAATCAATATTACACAAAGCTAAGATTAGAGAAAGGTCTAAAAAAATAAACATATTTGTGTAACAGAACTTTATTTTTTGTTCTTTATCATTACATGAATCGTCTTAGATTAATCTTGTGACCCCCAGGCTGGGAGCCACTGATGTAAACTACTTAACTATATATAAAGTAGTTAAATGTAGCTCTAGTTCAACTAACAGTAAAATGCTGCTTACACCTGATGGATCTGTATTAACAATCTAATAATATCACTTCAGTCGCAGGGGATATTTGATTACAGAACCAGTACTGATACTCTAATTATATTGTACTGATAAAGCAAAGAACTTTGGTATTGTCAGCAAATTATAATTCTTAAGTAGGAATCCAATTGCAAAACCTTTGCTTGTAATGTAATGTATGAATATTTTGACATTAAAAACTTGTACTCAAGTGAAGGATCTGAATAATTCTTCCACCACTGGTGAAAGAGAAGGACAGTGAACATTAGGTTTGTAACTTAATTAAGACAACATCTTTACCAGTATGTGTACAGTCCAGAGTTTACCTCACCGTCTTGGAAAAGGATTTTCCCTGACTGAACATTCGTCATCTGCCCTCGAATGGAAAAAATACCAAATCTAGATCAACCTGCTAATCTCTTTAACTAGATTACTCCAGCGTGAAGTTGCAGTAAGAGGCAGTCCATCGCCACTTTTACATTGCAGGGAGGAGTCAGACTCAGTAGGGGAAAAAAATATTGATTCACTTCATAGTTCAATTCATTGAAGAGTGAGTCATCTACTGTCATATTACATACTGTATATGTTATATAACTACCGGTATATGCTGCTGTGTTTACACTTTTTAGATTTAAATATCAGTTGTTATACAATATGAAATGATCCAGAACAGTAGACTAATTCCTTCATTCACCACACACCTACACAGTGTTCATTGTCATTTTCTCTTCTTATTTTGCCAGTAAATCACTTCACACCACACAAATCTGCATGATTATTCATCCATTTAGTTTTATGTAACCACCAAAATCTGACCCTGGATACCGAAGTATAGAGGTACTCCAATCCCAGACCATTATCTAAATTGAAGACATTTCAGAAGCAAACAATGACCTGTTTCCTGTCCTCCAGCTTTAATATTTGTCACATTCAATACACGTTTAACTCATATTATACATTAAAAGTGTATACACCAGGCTACATGCTCATAGTATGGGAACTAATAAGAAACCAACTGCTGGAGAATCCTTAGTTAATGAGTAACTCCTAATAAAATTGTATAGCTAATGATTAGTTGATGATAACTTAATAAACAAGTGAGGAACAAATCAGGAACTTCTTCAGAATTGATGGATCATTAATCAGTCACTATATAGATAATGATCAATTACTAGAGAACAGAGTAGGAGATCCTATATTAAAGAATCATTACATCATGATTAGTTCAGGAATATCTGTGAAGTGATCATACTGACTACTTTCTTGGTAAGTCATTCCTGGTTTACTCTGAACCAGCCAATGAACGGCACAAAACTAGTTACGACTCAATCATTAATTACTTAAACATCACTCTCTGTTTTTTGTGCATCCATTAAATAAGTTTACAGTTAGGAGTGTTAACAGCTCGTGGTTGGATAAGGAATTAAAAGACTATAAAGGAAAGGGATCAAGCAAAATTAACAGCAATTTCATCTAGTCTTAAATCAGATTGGCAAATATCAGAAAATTGCAGTTGGTTCAGAATAAAGCGGAACATTTAGCTCTTTCTTGTGTGATAAGAACAAATGTGTTTAGAGTGCATGGATGTCTGATGAATATATTACTGTATTCACTGATGGTTTTCATTAAAAATGTCATAGCAACAAGACAAGACTCTATGTTTTACAAAAGCTTATCCTTTCGTACAGATACACACATTTATTTTTATAAGGCACCCTGCTGGAGGTTGTTTTACTTATATAATATACAGAATGGAATGGAATTCATTTCCAAATCATATTACACAACTAAATTAAATATATATATTTTTTATGTGCTTTCTTTACTTAAAAGGAAACTAAATAATTAGTCATTACTCTTTGGTGTGAGAGGGCTTCATGGGCAATAATGGTCACAATGTCTTGGACAGAGAAATTATAGTAACTGATATTGGCAGTTTATTGAACATTTATCATATATAAAAAGCATGGATTTTAACTGTGTTTACTTTACGTTCAGGGACTGCTTTGGTGTTTTCTCACAGAATCTGGGTCTGTGTCCAGACATGTGGGTGTCTCTGAAAAAAGGGTAAAATACATTGGTCTAAATAGTTTTCCCCTGTACCTCTTCTTTCTCTTTTCTCTCTCACTCTCTTTTCTTTGAGTCTCTAACCTTTCCCCACACCTCTTTCTCTCTCCCTCTTATTCTCACGTCTATTTCAGCACCACGTAGGTGTGCTGTTCTAATTTAGCCGAGCCTTCATTACCACTCTCTCCAGCTGGAAAAATGACTCACTGACTGCAACACTTCTCAAAGCTACACAAAGCCCACAGGCTGTCTTACCCTATATCCTCATAATGCACTTTTGTGGAACAGAGACTTTTATTCCCTGAATGTGTGACTCAGGCTATAATGTCAGGATATAATATAATTTTGAGTGAAATTAAAAGTAATTTAAAAAAAGGTGATTTTTAGAAAAGTTGCTTGCAGTAAATGTAACCTATTAGCATGCAGTTTAACCCCTTTATTTTCTGAAGGTTCTTATTCCACACTGTCCAACATAACAGTATTTTGTTTCAGTGCTTGGTTGAATTTCAGCCAAGTCAATTCAAGTTCCCGCCTCCTACTCATGCTGACGTGCTCCAAGGCTTGATGGCCAGCTGCAAAACAGCAAACATTTTATCGTTAGTAATGACAAAATTCAACATTTCCCTTTGCATGATATCCACTTTGTCTTCATAGTAACATCATAGCTCATAGTACATGCATGCAACACTGCAGTAACCTACTGTCAGCTCTCATATGTCGGACCTTCCCACCATCACCTGAACTGCATTACTACACAACAGTAATGTAAGATTTACCTTTAAAAAAAGTAAAGATTACTACATGTTCACTGGGATTACCTCAAGGAGTTCTGGAAAGTCTGAATACCGACATGAACTGAAACCAGTGGCTGCCGAAAAATACATTTACAAATTTACATACAAATTTATGACTTGCTTTAGAAAATGATATGTTGTGATGGAAATCATAGGCTATGTGCAGGGGCAGACTCAGGCTGGCTGAGGTGCAGGGGTGGCACCATCTGCATGCAGTGGGACACCAGTGCACAGAAAGTTGTGATGTATTTAAGGTGAAATAGTTTCAAACAAATTTTCTACCATGTAGGGCTGCCTATATGGCACTGCATTGTATTTCCTCTACTGGAAGTATACCGTAGAACAGTGGTTCCCAACCTTTTTCCTGAAGGGACCCCTTAGCAAACCGACAACCCCTGACTATTTGTAGTAGTGACATATTTTATTTATATTTCATATTATATTCAATGTATAACAATAACAGTACAATTAACCAAAACAGTGAACACGATAACTGCAGGACATTTGTGTAAAACCAGAGATTTGGATGAATTTTGATCAGATTATTTTCTCTGAATATTGATCAGAAATTCGTATTCCTGATTTTTTTGTCTGTGCTGTGTTTATTTAATTTTCTACCAATGATACATACTTAATAGGCTTCTTTTTGGACAAAATTAGTATTTTCTTGAACTTTTAGTGCAGGACATGTCTGTTTATCGTGGCTAAGAGTGAAGGCTCTATGAATATAGATTATTTTCAGATACCTCAGATACTAAGTTTAGATCTTAAAGTAATAATAAAACTAAATGCTAAGATATATGCCTACTGTGTATATTTTTAAGTTTTCTTAGAGCCAAGAAGACCTTGTGCCCCCCCTTTAAGCATTGGTGACCCCTAGTGGGGGTTCCAACCCCAAGGTTGGGAAACACTACCCTAGAGGGCACAGTGTTATATTTTATACACTGTAAGGGCACCCAAGAGAGAATAACTTCATGTTTTATTCATTGGGAATAGACCATAGTGCCTCCTTATTCACTGGAAGGGCCTCCTAGAGACAAACTGTCTGTTAATGAAAATATCCAAACTAGGAATGTTCAAATGGCAAAGTGCTGCTAAGTAACATTAGTACAAAGATATAATTTTCTTTTTCCTTCTCCTCCTCCTCCTCCTCCTGTTTTCTTCTTGCTTCTCAGTCTTCTAGTCTAGATTCACACTGTTAATCCTGTGGCTTGCAGGGAAAACACCCACCTAGTTTGTTACGCAAGAAGAAGAGAGAGGATGAGTGCTGCTTAGCAGCAACAATAGGCACAGCAGATTAGTAGCAGAGCAGTTGGTAGAGAAGACAGTGACGATTACAATGTTGTGGAAGTGACTCAGACCCTGTGGAGTCTACACTATGTTATCATAGAAGCACAATATAAGAAGTCTACAGGGGGTGAACAAATATCATGGATGCACACCTCTCCCTCTCTCTCTCTC
>NW_023340095.1:7341422-7350201 GCF_004916995.1 Morone saxatilis | reverse complement strand
GAGAGAGAGAGTGAGAGAGAGATTCAGTTGTCAATAGCGAGCTCAAGTCTTTCCTATTGATATTCAGGACACACACACCAACACTGCTGTTGTGAATGAGGGACCCTCTCGCTCTTTCTTTCACAAACACATACGCACACTTCCTGTTTCTGTATCTCTGCTCCATCCGGAATGACTAACCCATCCTCATTCCAAGCTTGCACAATACAGACGTGTTGTCAAACCCGCCAGCGTCTTAGACACATGAAAGGTTCCCTTTGGCTGGGTGCGAACTGCAGAGGATCGAGCGAAAAGCCCTGGTATAGTTAGCACACTGCTCTTTGGCATCTGTGTAGTGACACAACAGGTTTTCCGCTGACCTTAATTATGCCATATTAAACTGCTGGGTGATTTTACAGCACTGCATCATTTTACTGAAGCACTATGTGCCAATTAAATAAAATGCATATTACTATTACTTTATCACTTCCAATTGATTGATGTTAAACAATAAGTACATGTTAATAAAACCACTACCTCAGTTACAATTGTCTTTTTTAAGTGTACACCTATTATAGCACTATAGAGGCACTATTTTCATCTTTCTGTGAAATAGGCGTAAAACCCCCATGTCCATTCAACTGTCTGATAATGCTCGGTCCAGACATACTTAAATCTCTGTAGATCTGTACCATCATAAAATGAGGTTTGGGATTAATCTGTTATTTGCAGATGCTTCTGTGTGCTATATTAGACCAACTCTGTTATCACCTGTTATATAAACAGTGTTTTGATGTTGGAAGAATTATGGCGCCCCCACGTGGCAGAGGAGATTCCACACTTTGCCACTAGTCCATCCTATAGGAGTAGTGGCAATGCGTGGTGTATCATCATCAGCAGAAACATCAGCAAACCATATAATATAGCAAATGTGAAGTGCACTGTGGATTTGTTGTCTGATGAGTATGTGTTGCTATTGGCATTTAGAGGTGAAAACAAAAAACATCTTTCAGTCATCTTTTAAGCAGTGGGTCATGCTAAAATATCAATCCACAAGTAGCTTATGGGTTTCACCAGTTGCATGTGGTGGAGCACCAGCATGCAGAAAGATGAGATATATTAAAGGTGAAACAGTTCCAAACACTAGTTAAGATTAAAATTGTTTCATTATGTGTCAGAGAGTCAACATGGCACAATCGGGGTAGAATTCTTCTCTTATTCTCTCAATGGAGAGCAGCAGAAGATCTAAGAGCCTTCCTGCCTCACCTCTGTCTCTGAGCTGGGTATTCATCACCTTCCACTTTGGAGAGGATGTCAATAAGTAAAGAACACCTTTCCTCAGTAATACTCCTCCAAGCTCTGGTCTCAATGGTCCTTTGTAGGTGACTGGGAGATGTAGTTGTGCCTTTGAGGTTCCTTAGGTGTCTGACTTGTCCGGGGATCTCAGTGCTTTAGTGAAGACAGGTGTGGTGACAGAATAAATTCAAAGTCTATGTTTCACAAGGGCATCCTGGCATCACCTGCTACAGAGTTCATGATCTCTCTCCCTGCTATCTTCATCATCAGTATCACTCTTCCTGACATGTTTGACATCTCTTTCCCTGGCATCTTCATCATCACCTCTATCACCATCATCAACATCACCATCTTTCTCTATGATATGATATTCATCCATCTCTCTCCCTAATATGATCTTCATGTTCATCAGCATCTCTCTCCCTGACCTCATTATCATTTCTCTCCCTGGCATCGGGTCTCTGATATCTTCATCCTCACTGTATTTCTCTGGTGGAGTGAATAACAATGCAAAACTTGTATTACGTAAGAGTGAATGTTTCTTCCCTTTCTTTCGTGGGTGTTTTTTGCTTATGGTAGGGCAGTCTATGAGAGGACTTTATGCAATGGGTACCTTTATCTTCCTCATCTGATCTTGCTGTTGCAGCTTTGGATCCAACCTTCAAATAAAGAGCTGTTTCTAGCAGCGTTTTGCAGATCCTTGGTTTTCAGTTGTCTTTCTCTCCTTGGCATTCTGTAATCAGCAGTAGCCCAATGCTAAACCCTCTCTCAAGTTAACAGAAAACACAACTCTCACTCAAAATGTCCTATTTTGTCCAATTTAACCCTCACCTAGTTATATTTCGGGAAAAAGTTAAATAGATTACTACACTTTGTGCTTGACTTGAGTTTGAATGAGTGCAGCAGAAAGCATAGAAATAACAGCTAATAACATGGTATACAGCTTAAAAATCAAAATAACAACCAGAAACTGCAGTCTACGCACATCACTAATGCATCTTCAATAAGACCCAATCTTTTTTAAATGTGAACAATATTATTATGTAACCTACCTCAGGCTGTAGAAAGGATGTCATGGTTTCAGCTCAGACTGTAATGAACACACTAACACCTGAACAATTCTGAAGAGGGTGTTGCTGTGTGTGTGATAGGACTGTACCAAAAATAAAGGGGTACTCCACTCAGAAGACGATTCTACCTCTCTCGCTCTCTCTCTCTTTTGGAAGCAATAAACACATCCAGACAGTTTTTTTGTAACATTTTTTTTTCTTTCTAAACATATGAAGAAGCAAAAGGTTATCAGCACATAGTTTAAATGCATACTGACAGAAAGATGTATTCCTAACAGTATGTTTTTATTTACTTCGTTGGTACAATTGTCATAGCTACAATATGAAGCTGTGTGAATGAATGCAATGTTATCCACTCCAAAATCACTACAAAGCAGCGATAGCCAGCGGGTGTCTCTACAATACAGTATTTACAGAGTAGTTCATGAATTCACAGTTTCGGTTACTATCCACGTTACACAAATCACAACCCCGTACCTCTGTACTGGTTTTATTATTATTGCAAGTGGGTTACGTTTGATATTCTTAGGAGAGCATGTTCATGCGTAATCTGATTTCTGATCAGTGATTAAAGTGACGATATATTTCAGGCGACTGTGTCAAGTTGTCATATTCAGTAAAAAATAAAAAAATCTACAGGCCATGCCCAAACCACGAGGTGGCGCCAGTAGTCCAATAATAACTGGTGATTTGCTCCCACGCTGGAGCAAATACACCCACTTATATGTAAAAAGTACACAGAAGTCAAGAAAGGATGATGAGAGACAGCAAAGGAACAGAAAGGGATGAGAACTGATAGGTATAAAACAGACACAATCTGTATTTCATTATCTTGTTTTAAATAATGTTCTATACATTGTTCATCTCAAAAACCGGGCTCCCACACGAAAACTTTTGTTGATTTCCGATTTAATTTCACAGATTGTGGCTGAAATGAGGAAATTTCATATTATGGGTGATTATGGGTTAAAATAACTAACTAATCTTATCATTCAAATACCGCGCGTAAAAGTCGAACCCATAGTGCGTAATTTGATAGGCGGCTCTTGATGGATTTAAACATTTGCTTGTGAAAGGTGTCTTGGTTTAAGGGTTAACGGGGGCTAAATTACTTTTGGTTTGTTTAGGTACACATTTTTAGACGTTTTGCTTACATACAAACGTCGTCTCAGCAGCATCTACATGAATACATGCTTTTAAATATGGCCTATGCTGTTGAAACAATCGTTATGTGCTTATGTCTAAATTTTTTTTATTTTTTTATTTTACCAAATTAGGCCAGTATTTTCACCTACACGTTACCAAAACCGATCTTTCAGTGCTCTTAATCTCTCGTGGTTCGTTGCTGCGTTACCTGCGGTGTCTTATATGTTTCCAGTTTGTCTAAAAGATGCATTAAGAGTCAGTTGTAATGGCTATTGATGTTACTCAGGCTGTTGATGTTGTTGACACAGCTGATGTGGGATGGAGACACTGTGCCAAAGGGCCCTGGAGGCTGGAGGTTGTGGCTGTGATACAGAGCCGCCGGAGGGGAACCGGGCCAGTAGGAGAAACCCGACGGGCCCACACCGGGAGCCACGAGGTTCAGTTTGGAAATCCCGGAGAAGGGAATAGGTGAGAAGTTACCCTGGAATTTGTAGATGGCCTGCTCCGTGGTGGACGGCTGGCACACCTGCGCCAAGCCGTGGAAATCAAACTTGTAGGCATACCGCTTGCCGTGGACTTTGGTCATGATGTTTTTGTCGTAATAGTAGCGCAGCGCCCGGCTCAGCTTATCATAGTTCATGTTGGGTTTGCTTTTGCGCTCCCCCCAGCGCCGAGCCACCTCGTCCGGGTCGATGAGCTTGAACTCGCCGTTGGTGCCCTCCCAGGCGATGCACGACATGTTGGTGCTGTCAGAGAGTAGCTCCAGCAGGAACTGCCACAGCTGAATCTGCCCACTGCCTGTGGATTGGGGGCAATGACCATTGATTTTATGTTAAAATAAATATAAACTGATTAATGCACCGCAGAGCAAGATTAGAAAATACCTTAAATTAAGTACACAACATCACATGTCTGGGGCACTGATGGTACATTCTGTGCAAAACGTTTTGGGGTGCTTGGCATTTTACCAAATAATATTTTACAAATAATAATTCTCAGTTATTATTTGGCTTCATTTAGCTGGAATTTCTGATCGATAAAGTGCCAATTTTTGGAGACAAATTGCAGAATAAAGGGAAAAATAGATGACATTTGAGATATGTTATGTTTTAAACTGTACAGTTTATGGGCCGATTCCAAGCATATGCGCACCATACCAGTTTTCTTTAAGGATATTAATGTATTTCTTGGATAGCCTAATGCATCGGAGGTCTATATTATGAAGTGCATATTTAAACAACGACACTCTTGAATTTATTAATTATTATATTATATTTATTTTAAATACAGTGTAGCTGCGCCTAGCTGTTAATCTATTAGGTTGTTAAATATTTTTCATATTGATTTATGTTTTGGATTTTTGTTAAAAGTCATAAACTGCTTTATTTAGCTATTTGGGTTTGTGTTGGTTCATTTTTTTTATTTTTTTTATTTGATCTTATTTTGCTATACTTAATTTAATCTTCCTTGATATATGATTCAGCTTGGAACCTAAAGGTAGATGAGCCAAAACTATAGATAAAATAATTTTGGGGTGGAAAGAATAAAAATACCATCATCCGTTGAAGAAAAATATATATATTTATTATCTGTAACCAATAAACAAAATGCAGTTGCAAACTGTGTATGGATTTAGATGGTTTTTTTATCAATTGGTACCAAATATAACCAATAACAGGAACACAGATTAAATTAAATAAATCTGTAATGCATTTTATTCTTGCTTTAATAATTGTGGTAGGCTATTTTTAGCAATAATATGGAAAACTTTATTGATTCCTCGAGTTAGATTTCTTACTATGCAAAAAATCACAAGTGCGCCTCAGAGGCTTTTATCCAACAGCTCTTTTATTATTTCTTTTTCGGTATTATTTCATCACCAATATTTGTCCTGTATTGTGTCAGAAAACAGAATAAGCTCGTTAATGTGAGATAACTGTGCCCTGACAATATTCATGATGTATCCCGGCAGGTCATTGAGTCTCTTACCTTTTTGTACTCCTGTGTTTATTGGACCCCAGGTTGTTCCTTTGCCTTCTTTCAACAGATTTTCTGTTGGATCTGAAATCAAAACAGACACACTGTCAGTATCAGCAGCTGCTTATCCATCCTGTTCTGTATGTCGCCTATAAAAGCTCTTTTTTAGGAAGCCATTTAGGATGCTCTTATAGTCTAATCTGACTTTGCTGGGTTAAGAAAACAAGTTCCCTTATGTGCATAATGTTCTAGAAATTACTGTCCATATCTCCTAAAAAGAAGGACGAAGATAATATAAGCTTTATAAATTGATTTCTTTGTATCTGTTTTCAGAGGAAACAGGTATTTCAGTAGAGGGAAGCTGCTATAAAACTGTTTCAAGATGCTGGAAAATTGAGCAGACCGGTGTAAAAGATTCAAGCTAAAATAAAATGTAAAATTTTGCCAAATGTCTACAAAAGTTAAAAATGGATTAAAATCCTAATTGTGTCCTCGTCCAGTCGCAGTCTAATGGAAGAAGCATGTCGTCTTTGCGGTCTCCTCTCTCCGAGAAGCCAGGAAACGCGTCCAGGAAAAAGGATTTCCGATTTCCGACAAAAGAGCAGACGGGCTTTCAGATTGAAAAGGCTGAACAATGCTGTGCCCTGGAAGCGGAGCATCACCGCACCAAGACACCGACACCCAGAGCAGAATTTAAAGAATTATAACAGCTTATTTCTATAATTCTTTCCCCGACAAAATGACGAACCTGAGAGATACATGTTGAACATGAGGTTTCCTCCGCAGTCCTGTCTCATTGTGTTCAGTTGTTCAGAAAGGGTTGGATTTCATTTCGTTGGTGGCGGAGGAAAAGATTTTTATTAAACTTTATCTCATAACTGTGATCTGGAATAAATGCGGGTGGACAGATTGAAGTTTCCAGGCAACTGTCACTGGCCCCCATCTCTGAGACAATATTCAGACAGCAATTTCCCCTGGTGCATTGCTTTAATTAAAAGAGCAATTTACCTCTGTCAGTCCGCCTGGTGCCCACAATAAAAAGAGGCCGATAGAAATTCGGCCCTTATCAATCCACCATCGCAGTTTAATAAAGTTTCCGCGTTAAGATCTGAGTTTCTATGGTGAATTGAAGTGTTTGACATGGAAACCAGTTCAGATCCTCCTCACTTTTCCGCCTCTTTACCTCTCGGCAAACAACAAAGACCTATTTCATGTTGGGAAAAGAATATTTACCTTGAAAAACACGCTTCAGTGCGCACGAGAAAACAAGAACATTTCATCCCCCCCTAACCTTCTGTTTGTGGGTTTAAGGTTATATAGCCTCAATCTGAGGGTAATGAGGTTGTAACTTTAAAACCATGGCTTCTAACCACGCTCACTGACCTTATCATGTCCACTCATATTTTTATTGTGTTTTTTAGAGGCAGTGGGAAGATTTAGAGGACCTGCCCTGTTCTGGTTCGGACTGTAAACAAGTTGACCACTGTCTGTTAGTAAAGACTAAATTCTAATTATTACATTATTATTTTAAAATAAGGGTGATGGATACCAGATGTCCATCAGTTGTGTTCGTTCAGATCTCAGAAGATAGACAGAACAATTCAACTCAACATTTAATTTAGTTGTCATGGGTTGGTGATACAACACAACACTGTGATTAAATGCCATTTTTCATAAATTGACATGAATCACATCAACACACACATTTCTAATTGTAGTCAATTTTATCAATCCAGGATCAATCTGAAATCTGTTTCTCTGCTTTGAAGCACTCTGGAGCATTTAAAAAGCAACAAATATAAACTTAGAAAAATAAATTTGTGTCATTTATGAGTGTGCCCAAACCCTGGCATGATGATGGTTTGTTAATTAATACCTAAAAGGAGGTGTTGTCCAGATGGATAAGAGTTTTAAGATGTATTACTGCAACATCCCTGGTTTGATGCCGGGACATTTATTGTGTGTCTTCAGGGGCGGATCTAAAGGATCAAATTTTAACACACTTAGATTACAAATATTGTGTTAATAAATTAACATGTATAATTTAATGGTCTGTTTTGGCCACATTTTAGACTAAGTGATTGTGGTTTAATAAAATAAAAAAAATGTCTGAAGTTTTGGAAATAAATAAAAAATTCCAAACAAATATTGATATTAAGATTACATCAGCATATATTTCTGCCACCCCTTTATGCATCCATGCCACTATCTCACTACCCTATGAATATTTATTTGGATCCGCCCCTGTGTGTCTTCCTCAAAGCATGTTTTCTTGTCTACATCTCCACTGAAATTGATCTAATCAAGGCAAAGGCCATTTAAATAATTCTAAAAACATGTTAATAGAGAATATGTTCTGCCACTGACAGATGTACATCTCTGTCAAGTGGTTTGGCATCTTGTTTTTCTTATTTTCTTATATATGTGACATAAAGTAGCTAATTAATGCAGCTGCAGGAATCAGTTAAATACAATTCACTTTCAGTTCTGTCAGATTTCATGGATTCTCAGAGCTTCCCCCTTGGAAAAGGTGGAGATTTTGAAAAGGTATATCGAGGCATCATCATTCAAGAAAGTTTAAGAAAATCAATCCAATAAAAAACACAAATTTTACCTCACAAATAGCGAATATATATTTTCAAACCAGAAATGTGAATATTTTGATATTAAATTTTATTACACATATACCCAACAGAAAATCTTCACTTTACCCTTTAATTCATACTTATATGCATATTTTGTCCTCTGTGTTGACTGTCCTGAAAATAAACAGCTCGCTAATCATCATCTATTTTAGTGTTTTCTCCATAACATGTCACCTGACTGAGTTCAGAGACATGCACAATGCAAACACACAAAAATGCAATAGGTAAATAAGTAAAATAAGTAAATAAGTTATTTTGTTTATTCAACTACTTAGTTATAGCATGCAAGTCTGTACATACGAGTCCCACCCTGTTCACACAGGCTTTGTAAAAACAGATTGCATCAGACTAGGCCTCTGATTATCCTATTAGTTTACAAAAGGTATCCGTAACATATAATTTCAAAGTTTATCCTCTGGCACAATGAGGACAAAATCTTGCAGAATTCATTAACAAATTGTATATTCCCCATGTCCCTTCCTCCCAGAGTAAAAGCTGGATTTTCCTTTCTTCTCATGGCAGCGCTCGCTCAGGCCTGGACTTGTAGGTGTGTCTGTGGCGTTCCAGACTTGCTTTAGCTGCCTGTGTCCAAGTAAAAGTCGCAGGCAACTTAAAACAAGCCTCGAAAGCTAGACTGTATCCACTGATGCAGTGGTAGATAAGTAC
>NW_023340095.1:7321337-7341376 GCF_004916995.1 Morone saxatilis | reverse complement strand
CTCTGGTAAGTACCTCTGGTCAGTGATTAGCATGAGGCAAGAAGGTTTGACAAAAAGAAAAAAAGAAAAATATAATTACATAAAACCATCAGAAAAGTGCTACTTTGTTGCTACTTATTGAGCTCAGTCAAGTCAGAATCTGATGTTAGCTATCCCAGTAGTAGTGTGCAAGTAAAACTGATGTATAAACTTAACATATGTTACACCTAGTATAAATCTAACATACAAACATAGATCAAGAGAGTGTTACACTGGTCATTTGCCTATAGTTATGTAATGGTAAGCCCTACAGTGGCCTATGTAGTCATTTAGTGACCATATAGATGTAAACATTCAGACTAAATAGCATCACTTCATCTGTTTAAAACATTTCTCCGTTTTAAAACCTACTGTGACTCATTTCAGTGAAGAAATCAATCATAACACCCACATTAAATTCTAGCTGTCATCAAGACTCAATGCAAAGTTCCTCTGTAAAGCCTTTAACTTACCTGCTCTGCTCTGAATGGTGTGGCCAAAGTACCAGAGTGTGCAACTTACTAGACTCCCCAAGTGTCACTCCCCTATAAGCCACGCTGCAGCTGCTTTAATCAGTCTGTAGAGGAATGTATATTTGAGAAAGGTGTGTGTACATGGTTATACATTTATTAAAAGATCCTGGTTTTTTGGGTGTGGGACTGTAAGCCGGTGCAGGCTTGTGGGTGTGTAACACGGAATCCCACGTCCTGGACCAACAGGAGTGTGTGTGGAGGTAAACACACTCCAGGATCCCGGCGTGTGACTGTAAGATAAACATGGTGTCTCATTAGAATAAACAAACAAATGCTTCTAAGCTACCAGACATTTATGAGGTAGTTGTGCGCAAGGATGTAATGGGGAACATGTTTTTTTGTAAATCAGAGTTTATTTCAGAAATAACATAACCTGTCTGGTACTTCTTGTATATATAGTGTTCAAAATACAAAAATAGGGCCTCTCTCTGAAGTGGGATTTTTCACTAGTTGCAGCTTTAAAATCTTGCCTGACTGGTCTACGTAGCCTTACTACATCTATCACTAGCACCTTTGTGAAGATATAATAAGGTAATCAGTAAGGGTTAGGGATAATGGTTTTCACTTGGGTTAAACTAATCAATGTAGATACTATGTACAAGTAGTAATATTTTTAATATTAAAGGTCCAGTGTGTAACATTTAGGAGGATCTATTGGTAGATATGGAATATAATATGCACAGGTATGTTTTTCATGAGTGTATAATCACCTGAAAAAAAGAATTATTGTGGTATTTTATTTGATCTGATATGTGTTTGTTGAGAACTTTATTGGCAACTAGACAGTGTTTCAACTTGGTCAATTGGATTAGCTGTTGCTTTTCCTTCAGCTTCTCACTTTACGGGCCATTTTGGCAAAAAGTGATTGCAACAGTCGAAACACAAATAATAGAAACAAATGTGTTCTCGTGCTCTTGTTTATTTAAAAGGAGAATACAGTCTGACAAGAACAATATTACACATCCTAAAGCCTAACAGAGAGATTTGAATCAAATCTTTCCATGGTCACTAAAAGGCTAAATATGTCCTTTAAATAAATACAAAGCAAAAACTATCTCTGATAACAGCCTGGTCTATGAAGCTAAAAGAGAATAAGGGGCTCTGATTTTGCAGTGCTTGTGCACTTATGCCATGGCTGTCATAACCAAGGTGCAGAATGATTGATAGCTCAGTGTAGCAGATCATTGCTCTTCTGAGGTTTTCATATTTATTCATTTAATTAGAGTGATCATTTTTATTGTAAAAAAAAAAAGGAATGCCGACAAACAGACTCTAGTTTTGAAGAAAAGCCTTTATTTCCTATATCAAGAACATGCTTTAGCATGGTAGAAGAAGTAGGTACTTAGATATCCATACATGCAGAGCCACAGAGTGATAGAAAGAGTTTGTCCGTCTACTGTTCTGTGACAGCGGTCTGTCCAGGGGTTCAAGTTGAGGAAGGGGTTCAGGGAGAGTTTTTTTGGGTCAGGCAGGCAGAGTGGAGGCTTAGTGCTGGATCCTACGAATGGACTGCACCTGGTTGGTGTGAGCCTGGGTGCTGTACTCATTGTAGTTTCTGTACTCGCCTTGGTGTCTGTCTCTCTCCAGGATGTACTGGTAGCCACGGTAACCAGGGAACTGGTAGGCCACCCAGCTGCAGAGAGAGAGAGGGGGGGATGTGGAGTCAAGGTCAGATCAAAGAATAGAATATATCATTTAAATAAACATATATCAACTATTGGACATTTTCTCCATATTACATCCATTCAGATCAGGTTGATAGGTTGTTTCCAAATAGCAAAAAAATATTTATATTCTGTGTTTTGACTAAAAGTACATCTATAAGGAAACACAAAGTCGGATGGTGATCGGGTGCTTAAAAAGGGAGAGACAAGAGACACAAATAAATAGAGGGTAATATGTATAACTTACGCTCCGGAGTTGACTTTGATAGAGGGCACCTCCTTGCTGCACCATCCCATGGCCTGTAGGGAGGGGTAGTCATCGCACATCTCAAACTTACGGCCCTGGAAGTCCTCACACTCGTACATGGTCACCTTGCTGTCACTGTGGTTCTGCAGAGACAGAGAAAAAAGGGAAGTAAGACACTTGTAGCAGCAGACAGAGGCTGACTAGTAAACAGAGAAAAGATGAGAGGGATGAATGTAACTTACAGCGCACTTGATGGGTCTGAAGGAAAGCATGTGCTCGGTTCTGTAGCTGCTGTTTCCGCTCCAGGCCTCGTAGCGAGGGTAGTCTCCCTTCTCCAGGATAAACTGCTGTCCCTGGAACTCTGGATACTCATAACCCACCCAGCTAAACAGTGGAAAGATGTGAAGAGACAAGGAAGGAAAAAGAAAATACATTTTGGGGTTTAATGAGCAGAGAAGACCTGAAATATCTGGAAATAAATTTATAAAATACAGACATAAACCAGTTACAAACCACAAAGTGCAAAGTAGTTTTAGTGCAACAACTATGAAACTGCCATTTTCATTAAACAATAGAGTCCAACGCCCACAGAATGGCCTCGAGTGAAAACAGCATGCAGCCTCCTTTGTCAGTGAACATAAAGCAAACATTAAATAATGCTGCTCCTGCCTGCACCGCTACTGCTGCTGCTACACCCAGGGCTTTTTATCTGATCGCCAGTCAGTCAGTCAGCCATTCTGGCTCACAGCCGGCAGCTGCACACAGCCAACTCATATCACAACAGGGTTACACTTGAATGCACGCACACACACACACACACGATACATGCCAACTAGCAATGCAATAACACTGTAGGCTGTAATTGATGTTTTTTGTTACTCTGCCTTTTTGATTAGAGTCTGTGTGTTGTGAGTTGTGTGTGCTTTAATCAGACTTTTTCAAGCAGATAAAATTAGAATTGTAAGAGAAGTGAATAATATGATTTGTTAGCAGCAATGTGTATTTGATGAAATATTTGAGGAAGACTACAGAACTTGTACGGCAAAAATTAAACTCACTCCAAATGTTACTCTAACAGTACTGATGCAGTTCTTTTATATAATAGATAATAATATAAAATCTTTATAGGGTTTAAAAGAGTTTTCTAACTAGAATATTCTAACTAGAATATAACAAATGATTGACTCAAATATGCCCTCATAAAGATGTCAGAATATGAATATTAACAAACAGGTCAAGAGGTGAAATGGAGGGGTTTCCATGGAAAATACAGAATTCATGGATAGATGGAGAGACCACAGGAGGGAAACAGAAATAGGAGATTCTGAAGAACACAAACAAAGTGGACTTACGGTCCATTCTCAACCTTGATGGAACGGATCTTGTTGAAGCCCCTCTCCATGATGTTCTGGCACTCCAGCATGAACTCACAGCGCTTTCCCTGGAAGTTCTCCTCCTCCCAGACTGTGATCTTGAACTGGCCCATCTGCTCCATCTGTTGAGTGTTCATGGCTGCTGTTCTCCCTTAGGGGTTACTCTCTGAACAAGGTAGTTTCAAAAAGGTTCAGGGTTAATAGGTGGAAAATCAAAATCTGAGCAAAATCTGCATGTCCTGAGAAGGTATAGCAAATAAAGTGAAAAAAGAACAAATGTTTCCAGAGAGCAAACTTCCTGAGCACCATTAGGTCATCTTGATTAAAAAAGATACAGGCAATCAGACCAGCAGATGCTGGCATTTATTTAACTCAACTTATAGCTTCAATCAAAGTACCTGTTAATAGGGTAAAGTATACTATTGCACCTTTACTCTGGAAATTAATATCCGTCACTGTCCAAAGGCATGACAAGAAGGGAAAAAATTCCACATTGATATTTTTTCCATCTGTCCACATTGCAGATTGGCGTTTCCATTGAGGAGGTTCAGTCAAGAACCATAGACATGCCTCCATCCTCCTGATATTAATGCCACAACAGCAAGCTACATTTCTATAAGCAATAGCTTAAAAGCAGTAAACTCTGTCTTCCCTACAAAATTGATCATTTCTACCAAGAGTTGCTAACCATCCACAGAGCAATTTAGTAGCCCAGTAAAAACTGGTTTGAGAAAAATGTTTGTATGATGTTTACAGGCCGAATACAAGCACACCAGTAAGGCATCATCTTGCCAGCTTTCCCTGTTAAAAGGGCTGCTGAGGTAGAAACCAGTTCCCCCTAAAAGCAACAGCATGAAGTGGCTTCCATGTTTTTACTTCCTAGCGAATCAAGTCTCATTTAAAGAGCATCCACAGCTGTCTATCTATCAAATACACAGAGTGGGCAGCATCTTGGTAGCTGTTGGGCTCCACCCCAGTACACATAGCTGTCCCCTGATTGCAGTTTCTTAGCTGAGTCTGAGGCAGTGTGTTGATATACTTACAGACAGTACTGAGGTGGGACAGATCCAGTATAATCAATGTCGGGGAAGAGACCCTCGCCTGTGTTTTTATAGGGCCGGGCCCCCTGGACCTGCGCCACTCCATTTGCCCAGCAGCCTTGCACACTCAGCAGCTGAGCGGGCCGGCTGAAAGGGCAGCATTAGCCTCGTGCTTTGTGGAGGCTCCACAGCACCATTGTCCCCAGAGCCCCAAACTGACTTAGTCATCAATATGGCAGCCATGGTCAGAGGCAACCTGACCCAGGACTATACAATGGTAACGCACTGACACAACAGTTTGATTGGTGTGGCAGGATAATAGACACATTCTGGGAGCTTATCCCCCCTCTCTCTCTTTCTCTCCCTCTCTGCTGTAGGTAAACTGGATCCAAAACTAGAGGTGGGAAAAGGGCCCAAGGCATTCCACAAAGTGAGTACAATGACATGAGCCAATTTCATCTTGAGGGCATCCTTGTCTCCTTCTTTTCCAATGACTGATCTGGAAGGTCAACTGGATGAACTTCTGTGGTAAAAAGCTACATCAGTAGTGGTAACTTTCTGACCAGAACCGAAGGAAAATCTGGTCTATACTTAGTTGTACCCACATTTATACATAATAGTTTAGCAATAAAATGAGGAGCACCATTCCTCAAATACACAGTATGCTGTGTCATAGGGCTCATGAGTATTTAATAGCATATGCTCTGTAGCATGTTTTTTCAGCATTCTCCTGTACTCTGGATATATATTGTAAATGTGTGAAGAAGAACAACATTTCATTGTAAGAAACAGGAAAGAATAGGCTTTTAACAAAAATAATCATGATATTTAAATATCAGGGCTGAGTGACTTTTAAGATTTTGGGTTTATGGAGACAGATATAACTACTAATACTGCATATTTCAATATTTCAAGTTGTATTTGTTTCTATTCAAATTAAGCTTTTTTAGCTTAATACCAATTTTAAAAGTTCAATTATATTTTTCAACTATCTAAAAAACAGGTATATTACAGATGTCTCTGAACTCAAATAGTTATATCCTTTAAAGCTTTTGCAAAAATAAGTAACATGAATAGGTTAAATGTTGAACAGTATCAGTCACAACATTAATAGGCCAGTAAATTAAATTGAGAATGATAGTAGGTTCCAATACAGTGTTTTTAATTACATTTTAGCTGCTGATAAAGATCACACTGGGACTTCTGACATCATGAATGAAAACCTTCTCAGTCGTGTATTGTTCTGTCCTTCTGTGTGCTTATTCATTTTCTGTTGTTCTCTGACCTTGTGTAAAGTCAAAATTTAATTCCTATAAAATAATATGACATATGATTATGACAAAACATTTTATTTATATATACTATAATTTAGTGTGCAGTGATAAACTGTAACTCCATAGCTGATACACTGGTAAACCATCAATTTACAATATCAGTGAATCATATTTACAATTTAAAAATCCAACTTTCCTTGTCTGAGTGAGCACAGATTTGTTTGTTTGTTTTTCAAAACCTGTTATTTCATCTTGCACATTTTGTAATTTCTCAATACACCAGCCCTACCATACTATCAACAGTGTTGGATTAGAAAAGTGGATTTTGTATTTTCCTTCATCATTGGTGACATCTTGTGGCAAATATATTTATTACACCCAGGTTGGCAACAACTTGAAAAACCGGTCTGCTCTTTTTAAAAAAGTACTACTATTACTTCTAATAATAATGGTTCATTGTCATAGGACTGAGAAAGTATGTAAAGCCCCAGAAACATATATGATAGCAACACAGTAATAAAGCTACAGGAAATGTAGGGTAAAGGACTTGGCTTGTGTCTCTGTGTGTGTCTGTGTATTGTGTGTTCCACCTGTGGGCATGTGTGAGCTGTTTACTTGTATGAACAGCTTTCTCATTGTTTTCTGTTAACCCATTCATTGTTCGTTCTCTCCACATGTGTGTGTCTGTGTGTGTGTCACCCCTGCTTTCCCCCCAGAGCAGGTGATGGGCAGGTGAAAGGACAGGCTTATATAGACACAGATGTCGTGTGTGTATTTGTGTGTGTGTATGTTCGCTACTACCTGAATTACTTAGTGTGTCTACATACATAAAAACGCTTGTGTGTGTGTGTGTGTGTCTCTTTGTGATGCATGCAGACAGTCTTTCGTCTTTCTTCACCAGGTCTGATAAGATAGATCAGCTGTAGATCCTTGCCCTCTTGTACACACACGCACATCTCATTTCCCTGTTAAATACAGGTGGGGGGATTTGCATGTGTCAGGGAACAGTGTAGTCCAATAGAGAGCTAGTACAGTTCTACTTTGAATCCTTATCTTGCTGTGTAAAAAAACCCATTCATTTCTTCCCACTGGTCACTGACAAATTTACTGGTCACTGGTTTCATATTATTGAGGAAGCAAGTACAGGATCACAAATTCTTTTTTACAGACTTTTTTTACATGATATATTAGGGTAAACAGGTGGTACTATTTCATATTAAAATGGCTGCTGTGAAAAAGGTCTATTACATGATAGACTTGCGATCCACCTGCAGTTCCTCACCTTTTTCTGCACCTACATGTTTGGAGCAGATCAAAAGTTTGTCTCTACATTCGACTTAAATCGACTTACAATAAATCATCAATCTATTTGACTCAAGCAGCCAAATGCTTAATATAATGGGTGGGTTTTTTTTAATGGTTTGGTCAGCCATGTCCTATATCTGATTGTGCTGCATGGTCATTTGTTGATCACTGAACATCAGATCATTTTACATTACCAGGTGCAGAATACATTATGTTGACAGAAACCCTGTTCCATCATGATTCTTCCTTAAAGGACCAACTGAATACAGCTCGCCCTTCCATGTGCATAGGAGAAACTACAGTGGCTATGAAACTCGCAAAAAGCGCAAAAGGCCGCAACTCAAGAAGGGCTTGGTTTGTCACTTCTGGGCTATTGCAGAAACATGGCGGTTCAACATGGCGGACTGTAAAAGAGGACCCACTCCCTGCATAGTTAAAAATCTTTTTCCACATCCACACTCACTTTAACACTTCATGAGAGCATTATTCTCATTAGCTACATCATAATCACACAACGTTTGCTGTTTTTAGGTACCCAAACATGCACATTTATATGGAAGCTCACACACTATTACACAAGCCAGTATACTCTGCTCATTAGCTAATTTTATTTCATTTTTAATGAGTGTACTAAGATAGCTGGTCTGATCTCCCAGGACATTTTGTGAAAAGCTTTTGATTTCCTTTTTACTGCCAATGGAATTTAAAATTTATAGTGTCAAATTTAAAACAGCTTTTTTCTCGCTCACACTTTACATTTTCATATTATCATAATGAAATGCTGTGTGTTTGTTCTTTCATAAGCTGACATCCACATTTTAAAAAAGAAACACAATAAAACTTACAATTTTACAGATTTGATGCACTAGGGTACCACTGGGTGCAATAATAATATCAAGGAGTTAGAAAAATGCAGAGAATAAAAGAAAAATGACACTCATCCTTATTTCTTTATGCAAGTAAAGGATGCAATATTAAAGAATATACTCTGATATTCAGGCTATGTAGATTGGTTGCAGTGCCGGAAGTGTGGTAACACTGCTGAGGGAGATTTTGTTTTCTGGGTCAGTGTGAGTCGGAACTATTTGAATAGTCAGTGAATGCACCTGCATACACACACACACACAAACGTGTTTGCATGGAAGCGTGTGCACACACGCACACGTGACTGTTTGTATATCTGCACACATATATAAACACACGCAGTGACACACAGATTGCACTGAATAAATGCCCTCCTTCAGGTGGAAGGTTACCGTGGTGACTAATCCAGGTAAGGATGATGCGAGCAGGACATCTGCTCATACCACCTCCACTTGTCCCCATTGATCTCGGCATGGACAAACAAGCATTTACTTGCAGGAAAAAACAGAGAAATACTATGTAAATTATACTATTTTCTGTGCTAGTGCCCATGAATTATCACTGTTGAGGTGGACAGGTTCAAAGACAGTAACTACTGAATTGTGTTAAAAGGCACATACACACTATTTCCTTTTGAGAGACTTAAACAGACAAAATATTTGCCTTTCTATTGTGTTATTTACTTTCCACTGACTGTCTTTTTCTGAAATAAAAACAGCTTATCACTGTGTTATTATTGGTAACAAAAAACAGAAAAACCTCACAGCTTATTAAGATAATCTTTCTGAGATCGCAAATATTGACTTATCACTTTGATCCAGTTGTACCTATTCTGCTATCATAAACTCAGGGAGTAGCCAGCCAAGGGGAGGGAACCAGCCTTGGGCATTTGCATGACTCTTCATTATCGGTAACTGTCAAAGGAAACAGCACACATCCAACAGGCAGCACACACGCGCACACACACACACACAGCCTCTGGGAAGCACTCTCTTGACCATTTACAGATAGCAGCATACAGTTTGACAGGCACCACAATTGTAATCATGTTGCTGCTGTACAGATACAAACAGCTGTCTTAATGGGGTTGATGCAGAATGGGCCTAAGGCAGAGCAGAGTTTATAGGGTCACAACAGGTTCAGCAGGAGTCTCAAAATAAGACATGGCAAGCTTTGGGGAAACCCTAAACCCCTGCTTAAGTTTATTTGTATTGCCCAAAATCAAGAATTTGTATTAGATTGCTTTTTATAGCACCCTCTGCATCTAAATCAATGGGGGGAAGGATTAAACCTCAAGAGCAACAGAGGAGGATCACTATTCTCAGACAGACATGCAATAGATGTAGCAGCAGTAAATATGGAGAAACAGAATGACAATATTAAATAAATAGTAGATCGCATACAGAGTTTCTGTGATATGATGCATAATATGTGCTAAAAACATTTTTTTATGCCTCTTTTACAAACTCGATAATATGTTGATACCATATGTATGCTCTCTGTGTTCACATTTAGCCGACTAATACTTCAAACACACATGAAATGACTTATGTTTGCCATTGTAAATTAGTTTCCATGTAAATTCATATAAAGATCAATTAAACAAACCCAAAACGGTGTGGTATGGAAATTATAACATGTACTTTATATTGCATGTTCCTGAATCCCAACATGACCTACAGGGTTATTTCCTACTGGGTGTCCATTACAATAATAAAAAGCACAGTTTCTGCAGTGACAGACTAAATTAGTCATGTAGACAAAAAGACTTTATCACCAATGTAAGCACACAATGTTTTTGCAGTGAAAACACACATCATCTGGCCTCATTAAAAGTTTTTCAGTTGTCTCATTTTGCTTTGAATTGTCAGTACTACACAGAATTCAACATTTTCCACCTGTTGCAGAGGTTTTTGTTGTTATTCCCAATAATAACATTTCGACTTTAAGCCTCCACGTTAAATACAAATAACCTGAATACTAATAATGCTCCTGGAGCTGCTTGGAAGGGTGTAGCAACAGCAGGACCAGTTGGGACAGTTGGTTTAAATCAGGACGAGGTAACCAGGATACTGAGGAGTGTGAGCTTTCCCTCATCTGGCTTTAAACAAATATTGACTAGAGCTTAAAGCAGAGGCAAATAGGCTCTCAGGTAAAGAATGACATGTAAGACAGGCTTCAACATAATGTCTTTTGTAAGATGATGATACCTACATGAATTTTGTTTTTGAGATAATAAAAACTGATGGGGATTTACTAGGGAGACAAACACAATGTAAAGGGAATAAACTGCAGAAGGGACCAAAAGTAAAAAAGTAAAGATATGTAAATCAGACTTCAGCTTGGGGCAGAAATGCTGTCCTGCTGTAAACTAAGTTATTTTCAGAGAGATCCAAATGCTACAGAGGCACCACACAAAACATATTTTACTTGTATAAATGTGAAAAATGAGCATGGTTTTGTTTTACTTGGCTCATATGTACATTTTTCATAACACTTTTATTTGAACATAATCTTTAGTAGATATCTTTCTTTTTCATATAAATTTAATAATTAATAAACAATTAGTCAGTGGCTAAATTGGTCAGGGATTGTATTCTGTAACAATATATGGTGTATGCATGTGTTTTAGCACTGTATGTTAGGCTGGATGTCTTTCTACAAATTGAAAATGGCGCCGCTTCAGCACTGCTTTCGAATGAATTTAATCAGTTGGAACAGGGATTGCAAAAGAGCAGTTTAGTAAGGCAGAATAGTACAGTTGCCATACTGGCTTCATCAATTTATTGTCTCACTTCATCAGAGAACTGAATTTAAAAACACACACCAGTGAACATTTAAATAACACACTAAATAACTGAAAGGCAGAGATACTCTTAAACATATGGAACAAAACATATAATGGATGGTAAAAGAGTGATGGCTGAATGCTGCCTTATAGCATTCAAATGACAGATGGCCCATATCAGACGTCTGGTGTGTGTGTGTGGTTAATGTTTAGTTAATGATTAACATAACCTCCCATTAAGCCCATCTCTCTTCTCCCCGGTGCTTGCCTGCAGCCTCAGTTCATGACGTAGGAGATGGACAGTAATGAATAGGCCCACAGTGGAAAATACACGCTGTCATCATGAATGTGCCAATGGGAAAATGATTATCAAAAAAGCAAGGGAGATACAGAGATTATCATCCCTAGCATTGTAAATGTCAGCCTTTTCAGTACATAGGACATCATATCATCCAGGGGTAAGCAAGCACATACAGACGAGTACAACCACTGACTAAAAACAGTGAGTGACCATCATTTGGACACTTTGCTAATATCAGGTTTATCAAAGTCTTGTTTGCAGTTATATTACTGACCTGCAGCAGACAGGTGTGTCAGCTATAAGCGAGCGTGTTTTACATGAATTTATGGATTGATGTGAGACTGGGATACATAATAAACAGGAAAATTGGTTTCAAGCTGGAACTTTTAATCTATGAACTTTCTGCCTTGATTACCCGAATAACTAATTCCGTCAACCGAATTCACCAGCTGTAACCTTGCCTTTGCTTTCCTTTGCTCGACACCTATTCAGCAAAATGTAACAAAGAATCTTTAATTGAGTCAAATGTGTTGAGAAATTACTTTTCTATTAGTTTTTTTTTTCTCTCTTTCTTTTTCAGTTCACCTTTGGATAAATGAGTGTGACTCCAGTAGTCAGGCAACATGTTGTCCAAAGCTGACATGGCTTTCTTTAGAGCCTGTTGCCAGCTGTATGCAAATAAGGCAAACTATTCAGTTTAGTTCTGTACACCTGGTGCTTCAGTTACTGAAACTATGTTGTTCTGAAGTCTTCTTAGGTAGAGCAATGGCCATGACTTCGTGGCTGAATATATTTTCTTAAAAATGTCTTATACATTTTTGTCTTATAGATTTTCATTACAATAATTGGGTTACTTGTGGTGCAGTATGGCTGCAATATCTGGCCCTACCCATTTGGCTCCCTTGAACCCCATTAAAACAAATTTCACCGGGCAATCTTTTAAAACAACCCAACCAAAAACAACATCCCATTATTTGCATGAAATAAGGCTTGACAGTGTTAACAATAGTGATGCAACAGTGATGCTCCCGTGATGAAAAACAAACTTTGTGTCTTTTCCCGTTGCCTACCCGTACCTGCATAACGCGAGCCGAACGAACAAAACTTCATCTTCAGGTATTGTACGTGAGGCTCAACGTGAAGCAAATACAGACATGAAAAAGTCACAAAAAGCGATCACAGTGGGACGATGCTCCGGAGAGAGAGAGGCGGTGATCGCCTAACAGCTGGCTTCTCTGTTGTCAGGTAACCTTTGGAGGAACATTTAGAAAAGTTAGAACACCAAGAAAATGAACACCTTTGTAAGGATGGATACTAAGGAAATAAAAACGGAATGAAAAGCCTCACAGCCTACCTTTAGAAGAAGCGAAGCAACAAAGGCCAAAATGTGCAAGCATGGTCAAGTTTGGCGCACCTTTTACGCGCACTGAATGTGTGCTGCTTGTGACAGGTATACACCTTTTATACCTCTACATGCTCTCTCTCTGTCTCTTACTCTCTCTCTCTCTCACTCTCCACCCCTCATGCCCTCCCCACCCCTCATGGATGTAAACGACAGAGAAGATCCTCAGGGCGCGCACAGACACCTGTCGCACGGTGCGTTGCTCTGATCCAATATTGACATAAAGGGGGAGGGGTGCGTGCACAAGCACACACACACACATACGAAATGAATTATTCTTACCAACCCTTTCCCTCAAGTCTAAAAAAGCCCCCTCCCTCTTCCTCCTGTATGCCAGGCAACGTGTCTGACCTTTGTGCCTGCGTTGCTCTGTAAAAAGGCGCATTGTAGCGTAGCTACCTGCCGACTACATTTGTCCTATTCAGAGCCTGTGTGGGCAACATTTCCATATTATATGCCTTGCAAATGACTTTCTGCTGCTGGGTAGCTCACCTTGCCCGACAACTTTGGGGGAAAGCTGACTGTTGAATCTTCCTGGTGTTGTGGGAAAAAATGCTCAAACTAGATCTACCACCAAAGTGAAAATCCACCCCGAGACTTGAAACATTGATGTGTATAAACATATACATCTCCCCAAACAGGAAATAAGATGATCATCCTTTTTGTTGTTGTTGGATATAAAAGCAAATAATTGTTCTAAATTTTAAAATGTTGTGTTATTTTATAATAAGGTAATACAATGTGCATGCATTTATAAATCGCTAATATAGAAAACTATTGGAATTTTTAAAATTATTAAAACAACAGAAGTTGTTTCATACAACTTGGACAATGATGGCGGGCCAATCAGGGATCTTGTTACTGCTCTGTGGGTTGAACTTCTTTGGTTGCAAACTTACTGTCTTTAAATTAAAGGAACACTCCTAAAATATGACACAAAAAACTCAGTTTACTATTAATGATTCGTGCTACTCAGCTTCTGAAAGAAAATTAAATGTGTCTGACAAAGAACCCTAATGATGTAATGGGGTTATTTTAAGGCATATATAAAACTGAAAGGAGAAATGGAGTTTGAAAGATGAGAGCATTTAATAATTGTAATAAAAGAGTATACTGAGTTGCATTATGGGAATTGTAGGTTCCAAGGCTGACTAATACTCTGGACTAAAAGTCACAATATTTCAGCCACTGCTGCTTCAATTTTCAGTTAAAAACTAAATAATTGAAACAAGAGATAGAAGACAGACTATGGAACGAGAAATACATTTTTGTCAAGATTTGGGAAATAGAACAGTTAACATAGAAAAACATTTACCAGTAGTTTTATAGATCTTAGATACATTGTTCATAAAAAAATACATACATTTGTTAACTAACAATTAACCACTGTCCTCTTCACATATGTTACTGCATTAAACATGTTTTCTGACTACTTAATACACAAGCCTGCATACATTTGCCATATTTAATTATAGACACAGTAAATAAAAACCAACAAGATATCTTTATTCATATTTTTATATTGAATTCAACCATATATCCCAGAAATCTTAAGATCACAACAAACTACAGACCCTCAAGATTCATGTTTTTTTGATAAGTGGAATTCTGTCTAAAAGTGTTTTTATTCATAATGATCTTTTATGGAGTTTTAGTTATACAAGTCACACAAGAAAAGTAAAATAAGATAAAAGGAAAACTACCAAGTGATCTAAAATTAAGTTGGAAAGAGTCTCCAATATTATACAAGAATAACCACTTATTATTTCCATGGTTGATTGTTTTTCATTAGGACTACATTCTCATTTTGAAATTCAGTAAATAAACCTCGTAAATGGCATAGCAGTGGAACAAATCCTGGGTAATGCATATCTTACAACATTTTTAAAAAGGAAGCTGATAAAAACATTTGAATGTAACATTTCAATATGTGCTGTATTTGTAAACTATAACACTTGATTGTAAATTGAGTAGCAGCATTTTAGTCTAATTTGAGAATAGACAATCTGCAAAAGGTAGAGCAACAAATATCCAAAAACATCTTAATTCTTTGTTTAAAACTCCAAACTATTAGTGTTATGTAGATCTACATACAGTAAGTCCCCATGTTGTACAGTGGGATACACATTAAACGTAGTTTTTCAACACAAGATTTATTGAAGTATTTAGTCTGACTTTACAAAACAAGATATTGCATTTTTTCTTTTACTCACAAATGAAAAGTACATGGAGGGAAAAAGCCAAACAACATCTCTGTAAGAGAAGAAACTTCACATTCATCCATTAACACTGCCATCAAGAATACCATGGAGCTGTTTCACTGCATGTAGGCCAAGTAGTAGTAGCACAACTGTCATGGCTCCAGGGCACGGTTTACAAAATTCAACTGTTGTCTACTTTAAAAAGGGAGGTGTCACAAACTGGAAGAGATTATCTCTTGTCTAAAGAAAACTTGTTTATTAACTCTTTTTGTAGAGACGGTAAATAAACAGCAACAACCTGTAGACTGGGTCTGTGGGCTCACTGATAATGTCAAATTATAACTGAACTTATATCCCTGTAAGAAAATAATATATATTGGACGGCAGACATTGGACTCAATCACGACGGCTTTAAAAGACCAATCTGGTTGCAATCAGCATTCCCTCATCTTGTCATTTTAAATAATGAGGGGCTACACGCTGACGCACATCCAAACTAATAATCAACTGCTGCTGATGAAAAAATAAATATGACACAGGCTGATCACTGTTCAAATGGTCCATGATTTTTTTTATATTCTCTTTGGGGTGTTGCAATCAATCAGGCAAATCAAAAGCCATCATTTTGATTTCGTAGTTGACCTATGAAGTTCATAATATTAAGTGTTAAACAGTCAAATCAGCACCACAGCCAAAACATTATTGTCCATTACTAAACCGTGAATGACCAAGCTCTTCCACTTCCACTGAACATATGAGTTTAAATCAATTTAACACTGATACTTTGTGAAGTTGTGACTAGCAGAGACTTGTCAGGGTTCGGAGGAGAGAGAGAGACCGTCTTGCAGTCATCAACATATCTGCATCTTGTGAAAAGTGATGCTTAAGATCCAGATTGGGCAACTCAAATAACAAAAGATCTTCTAGTGTACTGTAAAATACCCTGAATTTCAACCCAAGTAGAATACAACGATTTAAAAAGTATAAGCCACACCCTCTCTTATTAATACTAAAACTTGGGTCTAGCATTACAGCAATTATATGAAAGCGTACACAGGAATGGAAGGTTTGTGTTGAAGAAAAAGCTTCACCTTGACTGGAGGCACTAGTCTTTGTCAAGGGAATGACATTTTGTGTTCTTCCTGAAACAAACAAATCCTCAGGGGAGTCTAGCAGCCACCTCATTTACAAAAAAACTATCTGTTCTAGGTAATCAGCGACATATCCTCAAACTCTGCGCAGTTTGACTCGGGCAGGAGGAACGAACGCATTATTAAAGGAATACTAAAACCTTTTCCCAAAGATGTTTAAACCTGGTCAGAAGTACCATAGCAGATGGACTTGAAAGTTGTGCTTCTTAATAGGAAGGAATCAGAGGAACACATTTGAAGCTGCTTATTAATAGGACAGAATCAAAAGAACACATTTACATACGTTAAGTAAAGTGTCCAATTCCCCAACAACTGGTACCAATGTTAATAAACTGGTTGTGTAGGAACAGGTGTGCATTTTGATGCGGCAGTGAGGTTTGCAGACGCACGGGTCTACATACGTTTCTATGTATATGATTACGTGCACACTTGTGTTCCACGAAAATGTAAAAATATACTTCCAAAAAACTTCCAGTTCATCTGCAGAGGTCGTTATTTTTAATTTGGAATTAGGCGTAATGACGTAGGTGCCGCTACTGAGCTCCTATTGGCCGCTCCGACCCAGTCTCTTTGTGTACGCCTCCCAGCCTGACTTTCTGTATGACTCAGCAGCTTTCAGCCTATCAGGGGCCTCCAGGATACCCCGACCGACAATGATGACATCAGAGCCTTTGTTGCAGAGGACTTCCTCCGGAGTGGCGTACTGCTGGCCCAACGCATCACCTGTAAGAGAGGGAGACACACAGAGGGGTGGGAGAAAGGGGGAGGTCAGAGAGGAGGACTGCTGATAGCAGCTCCGGCAATCATTCCCTGTACTACAGTGCCTCCTTGTGGTGAAGACAGGTCACAACACCAAGAAGAGAGCATAGTGAAAAGTCAGTTATTTAGAGCTTTTTGCAGCCTTTAAGGCATCCAACATAAATCACCTGCTGGAATAATACGTCATCAAATAAACAGTGTGTGGAATTGTATCCCTTTATATACATACACACATGAATATATAAATGGTGGTCAAATATAAAAGTAGCTGCTAGATTTCAGACAGAAAATAGTGATTTACTACCGAGTGCCTCGTGAATTTCAACATTTTCAGTGGCTGCTGGATGTTCACATTTTTAAAAGTAAATTTTCCACCCTGGGTTTAACTTTGCTGAAATGGTGCATTTCTTTTATTATTAGGTACCCCAGAAAGCATATTTAAACATAAAATGCATAAAATGCTAAAATCTACTTATAAACTCATTAACATCACAGTTTCATAACAATACAAATATGTATAAGTTTAATAGGGTGGAGTTTCTCTTCAATTTCACAGATTCCTTTTAATTACATGCAAATATAAACTTGTGGATGTAAATAGCAAAGAAATGACTAATGTAATCTAATCAAAACGCAGTTAAGTTTACCTCCAGCCTGCATCTGCACCCCAGGGGTCATGTGGATGAACTCGGGCCTCTTGCTGATCTTAGAGCCACAAATAAACCCAATCACAAAGTCTAGCTGCTCCTCCGCCATATTCAGCTGCAAAGACAGATAACAGAGATAAACAGCTGTAAACCGGAACCCTAAATGATGTGTTACACATATCGTAATGTAATACAAACTTAGAAAATGCAGAGACATGCTTACCACAGCCTTTGTGTATTCACCAGTAGCCAGTGACCCCTGGGAGCTCATCTGTGCAATGAGCAAACAGCCTCGGCCCAGAGGCTTTCCTACAGCACTGAGACCCTTCACAACCCCTGGCCCCGGCACCGCATGGGCATTCACTATGTGGGACCACGAGGAGATCTGGTACAAACCACCTGGGAAATGGATACATGAGCACACTGTTAAGCTACTTAAAACATCAACAGGACATCCATTTGAAAAGTCATTTTGAAGACAGGTGTATTTCATACATAAGCCAAATCTTCTCACCTTCGTACTGATGCTTGACTGTGTTCCCGATGTCAGCAAACTTGCGATCTTCAAAGATGAGGAAGTTGTGTTTCTCAGCCAAAGACTGCAGTTTCTGGCTGAAGGTCGCTGTGTAGTCCTGTTAGCAGACACGACAATGACATTCGATTATTTGCCCGACCACATTCTTCTGGTAAAATAAAAACAGGGACTGGTTTCACGCCAACCTTCAGGATGTCCACGTGGGTCTTCAGCACGCAGATGTTCGGACCTAGGGAGTCTGCCAGTTGAAGAAGCTCCTCGCTGCTCGTCACGTCAGCGGACACACACAGGTTAGACTGCTTCTCCTCCATGATCGTCAGCAGCTTTGCCGCCAGAGGGTGAACGTCTGCAGATAAGAGGAGGGAGAGACTGGATGGAAGAACTTCCATTTCAACATTAACTAGCGTAACATTTTAAAGTTGGATGCAAACTTACTAGCCATTTGACTAAGTTGGAAGGCTACATACTTGGTAGTTTGGCTCTGTCTGCGTAGCTCAGCTCCTGTTCCACACATTGCTTCTTGGTGGCAGGAACACCGTTGCCATTCTCCTCCCTGGGGCTGAAAGAGTTCAAGACTGGGGTTGAAATCTGAGTCGAGCGAGGAGGGATGTTGAGCTCACATTCTCCGACAATAACACTAACTATAACTGCCGTCTTGTACCTGAAAGTGTTGTTGTCTAAGATGAACTTGCGGACACTCTGGGCGGTTTGGGCGTCGATGCGTTCGGCTGCCAGCAGCACGTTGAGCAGCTTGAACATGGAGATGATGGGATGCAGCTTGATTCCCTGAGAAGCCAACATCTCTACGCCGCCTTGCTCTCTGTCCATTAGTACTATGGCATCGGTCACCTAGAACAAATACAGAAAAACACACTTACACCCACTGTGGCCAGGTTTAGGTTGGTTATTCATTACTACTGCACTTGACAACCTTCTACAACCTTTACAGTGATCATTTAAACAAATAATCCCTGTTTTATTATGATACTGCACCTTCAGTCCCCCTTTGTAGAGCACTTCTGCCGTCTCCAGGATGCTGCTGCCACTGGTCACTGTGTCCTCAATGATCAGACATGTATCTCCCTCACGAAACGAGCCCTCCACCAGACGCTTGGTTCCTAGAAGGGTTACATAATCTCAGTTCCTATTCGAGGCAAACTGACTATTGTATCCCTTTTACTCTGATTCAAGGCCTTGGCGAGAATCAATTGTTAGTGGAGCAAAGGTTTCTGATGCAGCTGACACACAAGTATGCTTCAACCGCATAAGCATGTACAGACTGTCTTAGGGGAGTGAGAAACTTTCAGGACCTCCTCCCAATCGAGACTGTGGAAACTGCTCCTGTCCTGTCTTTTAAAGGGTTAACTTTTAAACATGTTTGCCCTATGACGAGACCTAACAATAGCTGTTTGACAGATAAGACCTGCTATCTTATCACGTGTGGCCAAAAGTGTGCCATAAGTGAACATGTCAAGCCATAAAGATTAAAGGGATTATAATGGGTGAAAATCATAATGAAAATGGATCTTGTCATATTTAAAGGACAGATTGTCATTGCTTTTTTAAAATGGAAATTCCCTACTTACAATGTCATTCCTGTTATTTCTCAAGCTTTACTAACAAATCCAAGGTCAATATTTAATATATAAAGCCACCCACCATAGTCCTTGGCCTCCTTCCGCCTGATGAGCATGGGCAGCTCATGTCTAGAGCAGATGATTGTGGCCAAAGGGAGGGCTGTGTACGGGACGCCACACACCGAGTCAAACTGTAGCCCTTCTTCTTGCACCCGCTCGTAGATAAGACTTGACACCTGCATACAAATGACGAAAAAAAGGTTTGCAGTGGCAAACAAGGGTTGGGATTATAATGTGGCAGTGTGGTAGGCAACAGAACAAGGAATGTGGAAGTCCTTAATATCCAACTTGCACAAGACA
>NW_023340095.1:7321049-7321305 GCF_004916995.1 Morone saxatilis | reverse complement strand
AAGGTCTAACACTTTTCATTAAATGCCCCCTTTACTATATGAATTGGTTGGTTTATTTTATTTTTGGGTGAAAGCTGACATCTATTAGGTTAACATGACCCAATAATGGCGAGGTAAAGCTAATGTAAGTGACCTGAATAAGAGCAGTATTTTATTTCTTGCTTATAACAGTAAAAGTGATTATGTTTAATGATTATTCTATTATATTTTGTAATATTTTTATTTGTGATATTCTTTGTTCTCTGTTTTGCACTAC
>NW_023340095.1:7317509-7320949 GCF_004916995.1 Morone saxatilis | reverse complement strand
TAAAGGAATATCTTATCTTAACTATTTGCTGCCCATCTACACACACACACACAAACACACAAACACAAACACACACACACTATAAGGGCTTAAACATATACACAATTCAATGGCTCAACAGCTGACTGCTGGACTTTCACACTGCTGATAAAACACCCCTCCACTTTAAAACGAGGGCATGCAAACACTTTAACGTTGACTGTAACAACACCTTTGTCTTTTGGCCCATTATTTATTTAAAGTTTAAAGTTCATCACGTTGTGGTGCTCGAGGAAGGGCAGCACGTGTTTACCTGGTTCATGAGCGCGGGGTAGGACACGAGGACCCTCAGGTCGATGTAGATGGGTGTCAGCATGCCGCTCTTCAGCTTGTACTCTCCGAACTTCACCGCGTTCACATCGTGGAGCTTCAGGATTAAACTGTCAATACACTCGTTCTCCATCTTCTCGTGTGTTTCGTGTGAGTTGCTCTCTAACTTGAATGCCACTCTTCGCTTCCTCCGCGGCGGCAACAGAAACAGCACTTCCGCTCTGGGTTTTTTCTTTTTCTTTCAGAATAAAAGCCTCGCCTTTACTGTGGTTTCTAGTATTCCGACATAATGTATGTTTTGTCATATCAGCTCAATCGTTTAGGACACGAAACATGGAGAGAGTTGCTTGTTTGTTATTAAGATAAAGGGCAAGTATGTAGGTACTCGTGTGCATCAATAATTTATTTAATTTGAGAAGGCCCTCTGTCGAAACAAATAACGCATAATAATATATATAATAATATAAAACGTTATTGATCCCAGGAGGAGAAATAAGTATTACAACAACACACGAACACCAGAGAGGTTGATAGAAACATGTGTTATCTTTCGTAGTGCACGAGAAAATATACTTACTTACTATATTTATTCAAGAACAAGTGTCCATAATTTTATTCTGAAGGGATGAGGCTTTAACCGGAAACCTTTCCAGAAGAACCAATAGCAGGACGCAAATATGCATTCCACGACTACGCAAGGGAGAACGGTTTCCGGTATAGTTTATTTTGCTTTTCAGAATAAAAGCCCATATCAAGCATGGGTGTGATATCAAGAACTTGTGGATTCAAACTAGCTCAAACCCCTTCATTTATACATCGTATCGCAATGAAATGTGTGTCTGGTTATAAGAGGTAATGGATATACATGTTATTCTGTCAAACAACTTCGATCTTAAAAAAGCTGCCGCCCTTTGGTTTCAGGAGTCATTTTACAAAATTAAAAGTCTGTCTATCATTCTTTCCTAACAGAACCTGGAAAATACTTCTCTCCCAATAAAAACAACTGGCTTGTTTTTTGTTTGTTTTTTAGTTTATTAAAAAGATTCAGTCCACAGTAGTTCAGATTTTGGCACCAACAATATAAAAACAAGTTAATCAAAAATAAAGTGTACACCCCAAAAAAGCATTGAACAAAATGCCTGAATAAAAAGGGATAAATAAAAGAAACAAATAAAAAAAATAAAAAAAACATTTATGTAATTAACATGTATTTCACTTGCAAATAATGGTGAATTTTCCAAAACATTTTTGAAATAACAGTTTATCTTTTGGTCAGCCATCTTTTGAAATAGATTTAATAGGTGCTACACCTCACATACTTTCAACAACACCCACATTACAGATCACAGAATCACATCTACATGGTGACTTCAAGAGCCTATACTGTAATACTAGCAAGGCAATGTTTTTAATACCGATTCAAAAGTAACAGTGCTTATCTTTTTAAGGAAAGTTTGTTGTTTTGGATTTCAGGTCATTTAAAAAGAAATCTGTGACCCCTTGCTCTGCTTATCAAGATAGAGGGACACTGACCACACAGAGAGCGCAAGGACAAGACACTTGCGGTATTGTACAGCTTCTACAACTGTAATCCCCTTCATTAAAAAGAATGCTAGTTAATAACAGTTTAATCAATTTGATTTAAATCTGACTGTGGCTGTCTGGGTGTCGAGCAACAATGGAAACATGTATGCTTTTGCAATTCCTTTGCAATAAACTCACAATATTCTGATTTGGAAATGTCTAGGGACCCAAATGCATTCTATCATTAAGTAAAAGTTTTTTAATATATTAGTCACAGTGAGACTCAAAATCATGAAAAATGCAACAACTGAGGCTACAGTTATTATTAGGGAATACAATCTTATAAAAGATTTGGTGTGTTTTGTCTTGGTCAAAGGAAGATGGAATGTTGTAATAAAAATAAAATAAAGCCCCAATGAAACATTAAAAATACACAAAAATACTGCATCTAGTGTGTGTGTGTGTGTGTGTGTGTGTGTGTTTGGGGTCGGCAGGCTTGAGGTGATGAAGCAGCAGGATTTGTGCTTGACAGATTGATGTCAAAAATTAATTGGAAGAAGAAATCCTTGTTGGTGTAGAAAAGTCTCTTTAAGGCACTTAAATTTGGTGAGGGGAAACCTTTAAGGCACAGATCTGATGGAAATGTCTTCTTTTAATCAAAGCAGGAGGAGGCGTCCTTCTTGAAGTGGTATCGACGCTGTAAGGGGGTCTTCACTTCTTCACCCTCCTTTACTCAGACTCCCCTCTTCTCTACTCTGAGGGGTTGTGAGCATCTGCAAGCAGCTCTGGCCTCAAACATTCAATTGGACATTGGATGTTCTGGAGAGTAGGGCAAGAAGAGAAGGAAACAGAGGTGATTTATTATTTTTGAATAAATTCAAAATGAGAAATTACAGATCACCAAAAACTATGCTGAAGTTAATACATGATATTATATCTATAGTGAGACACTGACCAGTTTGCGTAGAGCGTTTTCTCTGTATCGGTCGAAAGCATCTGAACTAACAGGTTGAAGGAGGTCAGCGTCTACATCAGTCGGTCCTCCCGGCCTTCTGCAGTTCTCACAACGCCAGCCCTAAAGGGGGGAGGGAGAGAGGTTAATGCACACACACAAACACACACAGAACACAAGGACTCCCTAATGCAGTTCTGATGGTATCTGAATACAGGCATACACACATTCAAAAGGTAGACACAGAGAATTTGTACTTGTTTGACATTACCCATAAAGCAGCACACACAGCCCACAATGTTACAAACCTGTTGTCCTCCATAGCAGGTACAGGTACAGATGGCACCCAGGTATTCCTTCTGCCACTGGTTTCCCACCTGGTACATTTTTCCATCGTCATAACATGTTGAGTCATCTTGAGGGTGAGAGTTACATATTAAAGATCAAAATCATCATATGTGACAAGAATGTAAAATTAAATATCCATGAGCAATTTAAAAAATAAAAAATAAAACAACTAAATAGAAATATTTGGTTATTACTATGAAAAGGTAAGTGTGAATTATTTTGTGACACAAATCCTCCTGTATCATAATACTGCAGGCCTGATGTCTAATGTGGTCATGTGTAGGTCTAGTTGTGTGTGTGTGTGTGT
>NW_023340095.1:7297520-7317409 GCF_004916995.1 Morone saxatilis | reverse complement strand
GTGTGTGTGTGTCAGTCATTCTATACTTACGGGGTTCACATTTGAATTCTCCCTTGCCATTTCCCAGGCAGGTGCAGCTCATCATGTGACCGTTCTCAGCGTGGCGATCCCACTTCTCGCCGATGCGGTAGTTATTGCCATTGTCATGACACCACTCTGAAAGCAGGCAGAAAGGTAGAAAGAGAGAAAGAGAGAGAGAGAAAGAGAGAGAGCGAGCGAGCGAGAGGATAAAGGGAGTGAAGAGCAGAGGAGGGATGAGAGAAATGCATGAGGATGGCATGAAGGAGGAAGGTTGGATTGAAATGGAGAGGATGGGGAGGGCAAAAGGTGAGCAGAATGAGAGGAAGGAGGAAGGAGGGTGAAGTGGATATATGAGAGAAGTTCATTAGTCAATGTAGAGAGCAGCCAAACTATTCAAAAGTTCAAACTTTTTGTCTTCACACAGGAGAGAAAGATTCACAGCAAAATTCTTCATCATAATATAATACATATAATACATTTATGTGATCACTTTTTATTATGCAGGTCTGGAGTGATTTTGACTGGTTCTCAGTTGAATATACACAATGTCCCAGTGAGGGGGACAGACACAGACATAGACAGTAAAATGACTTTGAACCTATGGCGAATGGAAGGTGAGCTCAGTTTCTGGTATTGTCGTGTTAGCTCTTAGGACAATACAAATAACTGAGACTGACGCTGGTCAGTTAGCTTAGCGTTTTGGCCTCTTAATGTGATGTTCTCACAGTTAACAAAGGCAGAGAAGAGAAACCAACATGGGCAGACTACAGACAGGCTCGTACATAGTAAAGAAATGACCAATTTATGGTGCATTTATGTAGAAAAACCTAAAAACCTGTAACACTATATAAAGTTATACATAACATACGAGAAAAAAGGCAGTATGCCCATACCAGTATTTTATTACTTCATGCTGCTTCACATAGAACGTGAACTATACAATTCTATGGCTTTTGAACTGTAGCAAAGGAATTTATAATGTGTACAATGTAAAAATTCATTTTTTTAAGTCTTTTTAGTTTTGACTGAATGTGATATATTAATTTCCTCTTATAAATTCCTCTTGAGTAATTCACATGGAATTATATGATTTCTAATTCCATGGTGTGTTTGCAAAGCATGCTGGGATGGGGTTATTTAGCCACTCACTGGATGAATCACACCTAAAATGGCCACTGCCCAGCCCCAGGCAGTGGCACCACAGCTTGAAGCCCGTCTCAGACATGCGCTCCCATTCTGAGCCCACCTCATGGTAGGTTTGTGTGAATGTGTCGTAGCACACATCCCGGTTGGTGGTAATGGGGATGTCACCTGGAACTAAGGGGTGGAAGAAAAAAATATATATATTAGAATAGAACCAACTTATGTGTTTTACCTTGTCCTAACTTGTTATGACAGATGATACACACAATATGCTAGTTCTCTTAGCACGCTTTGTCAGTGTGGAATAATGTACCGGCATTGCCAACGGTTACGACTTCCTCCAAAACCTTCTCTTTAGCTCCGCCCCTCATTGCCTCTACTACGACGTTATAGGAAGCTCCGGATGTCAATCCGATCAGTGTGGCGCTGTTGGAGGTGCCAGGAAGACGCATCTATATGGAGGGAGAGAAAGTTAATAAGTGGTCCTTACATCTCCAGCATTACATATGTGTGTGTGACTATGTGTGTGTGTGTATACCTGGAAACCCCTTTCCTCCAGGTGTGTAATAGGGTTGCAGGACACCTCATACTCTGAGGTCTGAGGAATGGGTTGCCAGGAGATGGTTGTGACTGTCTGTGCTTCTTGGGGCAACTCAGTTTCGTTGTCAGGGAAACCAAAGGCAAGACCTGGCAGAGGACCGTCGCTCACCTACAGCATCAAACATCAGTACAGAGATAATGTGAGGTCACAAAATCACCAGAAATGTTAACACTTCTGGCAACCCTCCTGTTTAGCTTATGTTCAAGTTCTTTATTTCTAAATAAGAAAAAAAAATCATTCACCATTTTGTCTATGATATAAACGAAGTAGATCAGCTGAGATGTTTTATTTTAAACCACAGTTTTCTGCCGCCTGTTTGACCTGATCAAGATAACATTTTATAACCTAAAAACAGTAATTGCAATATGACTGACACAGATTTTTACAGATACATATTATTTGTGCAGAGGCTTAGAGCAACTCTAAATTGTAGTGAACACATTTAATGTGTTCACAACATTATTAAAACAGATTTACAACAGATAATTGAAGTCTCACACACCTTAACCAAGGGTACTCTGTTTCCATCAGGGCCTGCAACAGGAATATAGACCAGGGGTTCTCTCAGAGTCGGTCTCTGGCCTTCTTTTGGTCCACTGAAGGGGCCATGAAGCCCGTTATTAGGGCCAAGGTTCTGGTACTCTGTATAGATGTGCTGGCCCTGCTGGCCTGGTTGGCTCTGGCCACTAGTACCAGCCAAGTGAACATGGTTGGAGTCAAAACTGGACACAGAAAGAGAGCGATGAGGAAAGAAAATGAAATCGATATGCGAATGGGAAAAAGCATGTGGCAAAAAAAAAAAAAAAATGCATTTCTGTGCCAAATAGTTTCAGTATGATTATCCAGGTTCTTACATCTTGTCGTTGAAGGTTTCTGGAACATCCAGGATGTCAGTGCTGGGTCGGTGAGGAACAGGAAGCTGTGGCAGCTCGGGGACCAATAGATCATGAATTGGCTCTGAGAGAGATATGTATGCTAGCTGTTAAAAGCAAGCAAGGCAAAGCAAATGCACAGATCCACTAGCTAGAATTTTAAGCAGGTAAAAACACAAGACGGTTGTGTTTCCACTGTGCTTCTCAAACGACAAGGAACCCATTAACTTGCTCATCTCAACATCAATTAAGATGTGGATTTACCACATCTTAACATCAGTGTTTAGTATGGAAGAATATAAATAAAAATATAAATGTCAAGGGGCCAGATGCTGTAATTCTAATTCTAGTGTTAGAGAAGAAAGCCAGCAGAGGGCAGTAGAGCATAGCTCTTAAACATAGGGAAACTTTTACTTGTTAAAGAAAATTACTAACAGAAATAAATAGTGCTGTTATGGCTTAAATTACTGATGTAGTTAAAAACAGGTCAATGGGACAAAAACCCATGTCTGTAAGAGAAGTTTATTCTTCATTACAATAGCATTATGATAAATAATCATAATCAGACCAAATTCTCTCCTGGAGTGGAGGAACAAGATTCCTTCATCTAATTAGTGCAATTCTTGGCAAAATTCCTGAAAGACGGTAATACAAAAACAGCCCAAATGTTGTATTTTATGGTTTTATCAACATCTTCATGGGAGGACTTTATAGCAGATAGTTGTATTAGTAGTATGTAATACCTTTGAGAATATCATAATTTAAGCTGAAAGGATGATATTGTTTTCCTCTTTGCAAGGGAAAGGTTCAATGCCCTTTCTACAAAATGACAGAGGAAGGTAGAATAGAAAATGCCTTTTGACATTGTCACTGTGTCTTAAATATTTTTCACATGGTAGCAATCTACACTTTAACAAAAGAAAAAAAAAAATCACTTAAGTTTGCATTGGCTATTCATGCTATCAGGTGGTTTATGGGTCTACTTACGTGTTCTGGCTTTTCCCACTAGAGGTGTGCTTCTCAAAGCATTCTGCAGGGCAACAATCTTAATGACATATTCTGTCGCTGGTTTCAGACCTATGACCAAACATACACTAACGTTATGCACATCTGTCATTCTCCATCAATGTATTTACAGTTGGGGTGTTTATGACCAGGGGTAAAATATGGATTGGAATGAATATGATTTATGTAGGGAAAATAAACCATTGCTGTACAGTAAGTCTCATGCTCTACACTCACCACTGATAATGGCGTAGCTCTGGCCTGCATGGGGTCTGGGTGTAACTTCTCGAGGCAAACCCCCGGCCTCCTCGTAGGTGACATAATACCCAGTAACCCCTGGACTGTGGGACGGCTCCCAGGTGAAAGAGATGCTGCTAGGGTTCAGGGAGGTGAAGCGGATATTGGTGGGTGGGATGACCACTGGTTTGGCTGGGGGAGACAGACAAGCAAGTAAGTATTCATAAATAATGCCACTTTCTCATATTTTCCTTCTAATATTTGAAGCAGACTTTATGAAGTTCTACTAAGATCAAGCTGCAATCATCTTTGTTTTTCTGAATTAATACATAAATACATTTCAGTATTCCACTCCGATAAAGTATTACATATATAATATACATAAATAAATATTTCTTGGCATGCTGCAAAGGTGTAACATGTCACACTCAAAGTGATATACTACTCTTGACTGACACTGTAGGATAGAGATTAATGGTTACCTGTGGTGGCAGTGAGAGTGAGAGGTGGGCTGCGTCCATTCCCTTTCAGTGTATAGATGTTGATCTTGTAATTGGTACCTGGCTCCAGACCTGAAGTGAAGACACAGTGACAGGTTAGTGAGGCGAATGTGTGTGCCTCTGTGTAGTAATACTAAGAATCGGATGTTGATTCTTGCATATAGTGTACGTAGTTCTTTATTATTTTACAGTACACAACATCTTTGTGCATTTAAATGCTTTAGATTCTCATATGTATGTACCTGTAATAGTGTATGAACGCAAGTCAGGGCTTATGGTCTTTTGAATGGGTATGTAGCCGGTAGAGGAGGTGGTGGGAGTGGCCTCAACCAGGAAGCCTGAGATGATTTCTGTCTTGGAGCGCCAGGTCAGAGTGATGGCAGAGTCGTTAACATCAGAGATACGCACACGACGAGGGGGGCTGATATCTTTAGGACGAGGAGGAAGGAGAGAGAAAATAAGGTTGAGAAAGACCATGGAGTAAGAGTAAATATTTTGTAATGATGGAATAAAGACAAGAGTGGCAAGCACAAAAACCTTTACTGTAACAAAAACGTCACCTCTCAGTTTTCACATATGAAATCAATGCATTCATCTGTCAGAATTTAGTTAGATACTCACTCTCCAGAGTGGTGACCTCTCCTTGGACTGGCCTGCTGGTCAGAGAGTTTTTCAAGGCATAAACATAGACTTCATAGGTAGTTGCAACCTAAAGGAGATGGAGAAAAGGAGAAAAAAAGACTTCAGTCTCTCACAGTGTTACACAGTCTCCATGGGACTAATTTTAAGTATGCTGGCTGAAGGTACAATAACAACTGTTTCTACATGTGTATGCATATGTACCCAGAAGTATGAGTCTGCCTATAACTTTCTTTTTGTCTGTGAGTTATGATCTGTGAGATCAGTAAGTGTTTGTGTCTCTGTGTGTGTTTGTTAGTGCACATGTGATTGTGCTAAAGCCAGGGCTAGAACTTTCTAGTAAGTTGTAGTTGACCACATAAGGGTGTTTATATTGATTTCCTGTGTTTTAGGCAGCAATTTTTCCCAAATTATTTCACTAGGGCATAAAAATGTACTACTATATAATCTATGTTGCACATTTTTTCTTAGTTCTGCTATTGTTGCAATGTAATGGAGATCCAATGGGATAACATGCGCCGTGATGGACGTCTCTTTAAGTCCATTTTCATGCAAAAATGGCATAGTTTTACTGCACTTACACTCACTTAAAACTTACTTTCAAGAGACAAAAAAAGCAATGGTAATTCATGCACATTCACAGAGCCACACTGACCATGAGTCCAGGGATGTTTGCCTGTGTGGTGTCTGGGGCCAAGTTGATCTCTTTGGTAGGGCCGCTCTTGTTCTTTGGGTTCACCACCACACGGTAGCCAGTGAGGCCCGTTAGACCACTTAGTCGGTTTTCCTGACCCGGAACAGCCCAGCGCATAGTGAAAGAGGTAGGGCTAACCTGGGAGAACTGGAGGTTGGTCGGGGCTGAGATGGCTGGGGGGAGGAAAGACATAACTGTTCATTTTAATTCACTTTTTCTTATCTGTATCTGTATGTAACATCTAGAACCAATTTCCTTCCATACCTGTAGCTTGTGTCCCCACTAGTGGTGTGCTGGCTGTGTCATCATGCACAGCAATGACTTTCACAGTGTATTCAGTGCCGGGTTGCAGACCATAGATAATAGTGGACTCTGCATCTCCTCTGGGAGCAGGGCGCAGCTCTCTCTCACCCTCCTCTGGACTTGAATACAAGACCCGGTAAGATGTAACAATTCCCTCTGGACTGTCCCAGGTGATTCGCAGTGAGGTGGAGTCGATATCTGAGAAGGTCAGGTCCTTGGGATGGTCTACATCTAAAAGGGTAGCAAGGTGGTGGGGTTGGAGAAGTAGGGGGAGAGGTTAGTAGGTTGTTTTTCAATTTGTGAAAGTCTGACAGACAATATTTCACAAATATCTCTCTATAAATCCTTACTTGTTAAAGCATTCACCACCACTGGAGAGCTCTCTCCATCTTGTCCAAGAGCGTACACACTCAGAACATACTCTACTGTGGGCATCAGTCCTGAGAAAGTAATCTCTGTCTGGTCTGGAAAAGAAAAGGAAAGATATATTAATACAGTAGATTTTAGTTTTAATACGTTTAAAAGATTAAATGTTTATAGCTAACCAAGCTTTAAAATACTAACAAAACACTACATACAAGGAAGTTTAGTCAAACACTATACCTGGAGCCACCACCTCAGTGAAAGATGGCCCCTGTCCATTTCTGGGGACCCCAGTCACCCTGTATCCCTTGATTGGGCCCTGGGCAGGGCTCCACTTCACTGTGACACTGTTGTCCTTCACATCCATCACCTCCATTTCAGAGGGAGAGTCAACGCCTAAGAGAGGAAGAATACAAAGAGCACTGAGTGGAAATAGAAGGAGGCGGGATAATCACAAAAATGGGTGACTGTGTGTGCCTGTACCTGTCTTGTGTGTGACATAGATTGGAGTACTGGAAGCGGGGCTGTCTCCTCTACCAGTTACAGCATAGACAGTGATGGTGTAGTCAGTGCCAGGCTTCAGGTTAGTGATTGTGGCAGTGGACTGAGAGCCAGGGACTGTGAACTCCTTAGGGTTACTATGACCTCCTGGATAAAGATTGACAATGTGATAAAAGTTAGTCTTTCAGCAATTTCCAAATACAAAATTTACACCGTAAATGGACACTGTTTGAAATAGAAAAAGCCATTATGAGCAGCTCACCGGACTCTCCATGAGTGATCCTGTAGTAGCGCACAGTGACAGGTGGAGCGTCCCAACGGACGGTGATGCTGGTGGGGGAGGAGTCTAGCACTTCTAGTTCTGTGGGAGCATCAGAAACTGGAGAGAGAGTGAAAATCCAGAGACAAAAAAATAAATAAACAACATTTATAATATTAATATTATTAATATATTAACTGGAGGAAATCAAGTATTAAATCAGGATTTCATACTTGTCTTCTGTTTCCCACTGAGCGGTAGGCTCTCTTGCGTCCTGCTCACTGCGTAGATGTTGACCAAATATTCAGTGTCTGGAGTGAGTCCTGTCAGGGTAAAGTGGTTCCTGGAAGGGGGCAGCCTCTCGTCCTTGGCTCTCCCACCACTGATCATCTGGTAACGGATACGGTAACCGGTGATTTTGCTCTGGGGTGCAAGCCAGTGGATGGTAAAGGAGTTGGTGAAGATCTCAGAGAAGCGCAGGCCAACTGGTGAATCCAGAGCTGAAGAAGGTTGGGAGACAGAAAAGGCTGCATGAAGGTCCAGGTCTCCTAAATATTAGCATTTAAATAATCTTTCCAGCAAGACTAACCTGTTTTCTGGGTGCCTACAAGTGGTGAGCTCTCTCTCTGCTCATAAACACACATCACGCTCACCAGATACTCTGTGTTTGGCAGCAAGTCTGTGGACAGTAAAAAAGACATAAATACAAATGTAGTCGTTTGTGTGTCTGTGTTGTTATTTATTCTGTATTTTTGCTATGACTTACTCCTTAGCACCACGTTGTTACTCCTGCCTGGTACGCTGGTTTCTGTAATGTCATCTTCATCATCAATGGGATGATACCTGAATAATAAGAACACCAAAAACATGGAGTCAGTTATGTTTTTCACATATGGGTTTACTAAAATCACTCTGTATTCAAGAGTAAATCATAAATAAACAACAGTGAGCTTTAAGAACATTATGTTTCTTCATACCTGATGAGGAAGCTGTTGATGTCAGCAGGGTTAGGGACACGGGGAGAGACCCAGGTGACTTCTATATTGTCTGACCCAACCTGGCCAAAGCCCAGATCAGTGGGAGCTGGTACAGCTATTAAAAAGAGAGAGCAGATTGATTCAGGCTATATTCAAAAGATCATGGTAGATTTATAAGAGTTGTTATTGCTGAAGTTAAAGGTGGTCCACCTTTAACTTATAATAAATTGTAAAAAAGTTATAAAGAGAAACAACATGACTTAAAGTACTCTGCCTTTTCTAAAGGGAAGAGTCTGTGTTTTATGTGTGTGTCAGTGTAAAGTCTGAAGTTTTACGACATCTTAAAAGTGAAAGAACAAGCAGTGTTTGCATTAGGGGGCAAAATGAGCCTCAGGATGATAAAAAAAAACCCTCAACTAAAAACAGATGTCCATGCGTACACACACAAAGAGGATTATTAAACTGACAATACAGCATGCAGTGAAATTACATCAGCAACTTAAAAGGTTTACTTTGAAGACGCATGTCTTAGGGTTAATAAGAGCCTTATTACATTATATAACTCAGCGCACACACAATGTGATTTGTGACTCCCTCGCAGGCAATTCAAATTACACTCCCTATCTGCCTAAATGATATTTATGACAGATTGGTATTCCTATTTATAATTGAATGGCTCTTCCAACAATAAAATGCATGTACTTTCAATGATATTAGTAGTAAAGGAACTCTTTTTGGTTTGGTAGAAACATGAATCTTACAGGTCTGCTGAGTGACTGTGGTGGGCTCGCTCTCGCCATTCTCCGTCACAGTGATCACACTGATGTCATAGTCAATACCAGGCTCCAGTCCGTAGACAGTATAATGACCAGTTGTTGGCAGAACCAGGTCTTCAAAGATGGGTACACTCTCGCCGGCTGCCACCACTGTGATCCTGTAACCAGTGATGGCTGTGGTGTTGAGCGGTGACCAGCGGAGGCTGATGGTGGTATCGCTCACGTCGTTAAAGGTGAGGTCCGTCAGCTGTGGGACATCTGGGTAGGTGGAAGGGAGGATTGAAAGGAAGGGGTGTAGTGGAGATGAAAGAAAGAGAGGGGACAACAGAAACGCGAAACAAACAAAGGTGGAAGGAAAGGGATGGACACAAGGGCCACAAAGAGGAAAACAACAGACAAAAAGAAAGGAGCAGTGGTCAAAGCGAGCAATGAAAATAGTCTTCCAGTAGGGTGAGATATTCAGCATATCCCACCAATGGAAGAGCTAATTCATTTCCTGGTATATATCACCATCTAGTGAGGTTTCAACTGTTCAATGAAGCGTTTCCATTGAACATTTTTTAATATATACACAGGAAATAGTGTGCATTAGTGTTGCAAAACAGTCCTGGTAGTTTTGCATAGCCTCTCAGCTGCTGATGCTAAGAGCAGTGATGCTAACAGAGCAGAGGTAGCATCCGTTTATTATTGAAAGCTAATGTGTCATTTTAACATTAACTTTCAACATAATGTGTTAATTTAAAAATGGGGCTTCTGTGAATGACAGTTTGATCTTACCTGACTACATAAGTTTCCCAAACAAAATGATCATAATCAGGCCAGACTCCCTGACAGTTGAATATTCATTCCCCATGGTCTCAAAAAACCCATAAAAACTCACTTGGTGTAATGGTAGTTGATACAGGGGTGCTCTCCATATCATCCTTAACAGTAACAACACTGACGTTGTACTCCACTCCTGGACTGAGGTTCTCCAGGGTGCAGGAGTTCTGACCTGCCTCTACAAACTCCTCCACGCTGTTTCCTTGCTGCCCATTGGTGGGAGTGCATGTCACTCTGTAGCCAGTGATGTCTTGGAGGGAGAGAGTTGGAGAAAGAAAAAAAAGGAAGGTTAAATAGTTGTTTCAACAAAAATCAGATTAGCAATGTCTTAAGAGACTAGTAGCTTACTGACTGATAAATCAATGAACAAAGTGGAGAAGAAATTAATCAAGTTGCTCTAAAAAATGTTATAAAAAGAACATTTATGAGAGGCATACTATTACGTTGTTGACTGATTTATTGATGTATGCTCAATGTGACTAAATACTTTGTTTTTCATGAACATCTGGTGTGTGTGTACCTGGTGTACTGGCCCCGTTCCACTGGACTGTGAGCTCTCCAGTGCCTGGGTTTGATTCCAGGTTGAGATCAGTGGGAGGAGACAGAGCTGGAGACGAAGAAAAAGAAGAGTCAGAGGGGGGAATAATAGTAAAATAAAAAATAAACATTGGAGGAACAGAGAAAACAGCAAGCAATGAGAGGTACAAAAGAACAAAAGGTGACAGAGTCAATATTTATTGGTTTATTCTTACGTGTGACAACTCGGCGTGTGATTGGGGTTCCCTGCTCATGGCCGTTTATGATTGGCTGGACACTGTAGGTGTACTCCACTCCCGGAGTCAGACCGGAAACATAAATACTCCCAGAGTCAGAGGTCACGTCTCTGGGGGCTTCTCCCCCTTGACTGGGCCGTACTGTCAACTACAAGATAAATGCAGATAGTGTTAGAGAGACAGCAGAGAGAGAGACACAGATTGGGGGTACAGGAGGTAAAGGTCAGAGGCTAATGTTTTCCCAAGAACATGGAAGCCAGCAGAACATTCTCATCCCTAGTGTTACATATTCTGACCAATCATATTAATCGCTGAGTTCTGTGGTCCCTGTGTTATCTAACCCCAATGGGGCCTAACCTAAACTGAGAGTTACTGGAATGTGCTTTCCACATCAAATGGAAGTACATAATTTGCATATGAAGACAATAAGGTTGTTGTTTTTTAAAGGACAAAATAGGAAACATGGTTACATTTATATAATAAATAGAAATAGAAAAAAACACTTTGAATGTTATGTATTTGCAGTGAGTGTACCTTGTATTCAATGCGGGGAACTGGAGTCCAGGAGATTATAATGGAGGTGTCAGTCACATCAGTGCTGAAATGAGGAGCATTGCCCATTGGCAGGGCTGCAAACACACAGAGAGTAAAAGCGTGTTCTGATCAGTTTTTGTGTCATGGTACGCAAGAAGACCCAAGCATCTCCCAGTGTATACATCTAAAAGATCGCACATAACTGTTTGTTTCCAAGATTCCATAAAGCCAGTGTAAAGCCTACCAATGGCAATATTTTGTGCATGTATTCTACATGACAAATGTAACATAACACTTTAAAATACACTGAAAAGTTTGTCAAACAAATATCATACGATAAACTGCTCAAGAAAACACAAGCACCCTTTGAGCATATACACAGTAACTCATTAGTATATGCACCAGACACTCACTTGTGGTAAATATAGCGCTCTCTCCTTTACTCAGTGTATTATCCTGCTCTGCATGTAGAGTAGCAGTATACTCTGTATCAGGCTTCAGGTTGAGGAGGGTGTACTGAGAGAGGCGGGCAGGCAGGCGCAGCTGCTTGGGGGTCGAGCCCTCAACAGTGAGGAAGAGCCGGTAGCCAGTGATTTTGGCACGTGGGGCAAACCACGCCATAACAGCACTGTCCTCAGTCACGTTGGTGAAATGGATATCTGTTGGAGCATCGGGCTCTAAAAAGAGAGAGACGTCAAAAAGCAGAGTTAAAGTTGAAGTCCAGAATTTTTGCTCATTATGTACAAATAATTTTTTGTACTATCATTAAGGACGACCATTTTCCAAAGCACACAAGTGTCCATGAAAGTCTAGACTGTTTTCCAATCATCCACACAGCTGCTAGTTTCAATTTATTTTTTGTGTGACTACTCACTTTCCTGTCCACATACTTACTTGTAGTTTGCTCCCCAACAAGCGGAAAACTTTCCTCTCCATTGTGAATGGTGTAGACGTTAAAGCGGTACAGTGTTCCAGGCTGTAGATGTGTTACTTCAATGTAGGAGTTTTGACTGACTGGCAGAGTCATCTCCCTCTGCGGAGAACCAGACTCGTCAACAGGGACGACAGTGACCCGGTAACCTGAAACATCGCTGGTTGGGCTGGTCCAGGTCAGAACGATGTTTTTATCCGACACCTCGAAGAACTGCAGGTCTGTGGGAGAGGCCACTTCATATGTGGACAGGAAAAAAAAAACAACAACTTAGCGTTAAAGTTTTAAGTTAAGTTTAGATTAAAGGACATTTTAATAAATAAAATATTCTATTCATGTATTAAACAGATAATGTGTCCCAAACATGGCATCCCATGCATGAAAGTTGCTCACCCAGTACATATGGGTAATCATAATGCTTGTGCCATAATGTCTTCCCCTTTCTCTAGCTTAAGGAAACATGCATTGGAGAAGATTTATATCAGTGCTGAATTCTAACTGTGAATGACGACTATTCTCTCACTGAATAACTGGAATAACTCTGATGCAGCTGTTGGACATAAAGTTGAAATGCATGGTGAAATATGTCATTTATGAGGGAAAGACTCATAACTTGCCATAATACTAAATTTAAACTTAGATGAGAGCATGTTGTTTGGATGCTTTAAGTGTCACTTTCAGTCCTTTACTGTAAAAAAAATAAGTTGATGCCTCTTACTACCTTAAACAGTCAATAAAATGGAAAACTACTTGGGTCACGTTCAAATATTATCTGCTAAACAAGGTAAGGTATGGGAAAATCAAGTCCAAATACATCTTAAAATAATTTCATGACCTAATGGCTGTGCAACAGATTAAAAACATGATTTACAAATAACCCTTTTATACGTCATTGAATACCTTTGCAAAAACAAACACTACAAAACTTGCTTTTATGCTGCATATCATCTAAACACACAATGGTTTATTCATGCATAATTAAATAAGTGTACAACCATGTTCACAAATTTTTTGCAAACAAAGTGCCAAACCATTACACTGCATCATATGTTGGACCGACTAGATGGCAGAACACACCAACATCTTAATGTGATCAACGGCAATAAAGAAGAGCTGGACAGAGTGCAAAGGAAAGAAAAAAAAAACATACTTGGCCTATAAAAGTAAGAGATGAGATGAGAAAATAAGATGAAGAGATAGGGGAAGGAGTGAAAAAAGAAATGAAAAGAAAAGAAATTAGCCGTGTCAGGGCTGTGCATTGACCTTTTGTCAGGTATAAATGTGTATTGGTTTGGTTAAATGCAACTTTACAGTTTAGAAAGAATGATTATATAATAACGTGTCATATGGTGATGAATGAAGTGAGCACTTGGAACCGACTCTACAACCGGTTCTGTGGCGATTGCAGCTCGCAGCCAATTATCATGTGCAGAATTTGTTCATTGTAATGGTGTACATTTGGCGGGCCAAAGATGGCAACACACACTCTCAACTAGGTCATAAATCTTTATTCCATCACACAGACTGTACTGACGAGCACACACACACACACACACACACAGACATTTCCAGCATCTGTTCGACTGGCCCAACAGCATGTTCGACCTGGCAGACTGAGAACTTTTACATAACTCCAGTCGAGCAGAAAAGGAGCCCAACAGCTGTGAACTCAATGACTTCACTTTCCATTGGAAAAGTCCTTAATTCTAGTATAGGGAATTGGAAACTTCTCGATAAATCAGTGAATAGGCCACAGGATGACTTGCAGGTTGATTCTGGTGGGTGCCCTTATGGCAAGAGGAATAAGTAAAATTCACAAGAACATATAGCAGAGCAGGAGGGAGGGGAACGCAGGATCAAATGCTGATATTTAAAGATCAAAATCACTACAGAAGCAGATTTTTGGACACTGCACACCAGCTCCCAGTGCCAACAGAAATAAGGACAGAATTTCCCATAACCTAATAATCTCTGCGTCACCCTCCAGATACTAATAAAATTATTAGACCAAAAGGCCAGCAATTTTCTCCCAGTAGATGCAATTTAATCTCTGGGAAGACACCAATATTACCCCAAAGGTTTTAACACGTACGTACACCTTTGTAGGTACACAGTGGTTCTCTGGACGCTAGAGGACTACACAGACACAAGTTTTGAGATAGTGGTAGAGAGTAAAACAAAAAAACCTATGCAACAAAAACATAAATACTCACACACAAGCAAGAAGAAAAATTGTAATCCATCAAATTGGTCTTTGACTTTGTCCCACCCACCCATTAGGTCCCATTTGTTTTACTCATCTCTGTCTTTTACCTGGCAGTGGATCTCCAGAGGTGTTGACCTGTACAAAGATAGGCTCACTCTCCAGGCTGTCCTCCACAGCATAGATACTGATGTTGTACATCTTCCCAGGTCGGAGGTCACTCAGAGTCACAGACGTAGCTGTGTCAGGGAGAGTCAGCTCCGTGCTTTCACCCTCTACTGATGGAGTGTAGACGACTCGATAGCCTGCACAGCAGAGATTCAAATTAGCAACAGAATGGCAATTAGATTTTGGCTGTGACTGGCAATATTGTCATAGCATACCAGTGATGGGAGCCAGTGGTTTTTCCCAGCTGATCATAATGGAAGTCTCTCCCACATCCTCCACTTCATGGTCAATGGGAGCATCAGGTGCTGTGGACAAAATTGAACATAAAGTGTGAGAGAATATTGCACTTTTTATTTTTTTTATTTTTTTAAAGATCACTTGATTTGTAGTTCCTAGCACACGTTTGCAGGTCTGGGATTCAAAACAATATTTAATTCTAGCAGCTGTAATTTTTGCACCTTAGATGAGCATGACAAGGAATATTACAGAAGAGAGATGGGATTGGAAAATGAGAGACAGTGTGTGTATATGGCTACTAACCAGTAGTTTGGGAAGTAGTAAGAATGAGGTTGTCCTCTCCAGTATCTGTGACCTCGTAGACGTTAACAGTGTACTTCCGCCCGGGTAGAAGCTCATTAATGTTCACTGAGGTAGTTGTACGGGGCAGGTCTGATAGGAAAAAGATCAATTGTATCAACATCATCGGAATATTTTAAAGCTGCTAACAATGTTTGTATATGTGTATATCTGGACTTACCTAGCACCATGGGTTGTCCAGTGCTCTGTCCTTGTTCACTGAGCTCATACTCTACTCTGAAACCAGAAACTGTGTCGGAGGCGGAAACCCAGGAGATGACGAAGCTGCTGGAGGTAATTTCGGTCACCGACTCTGAGATGTCAACCACAGGCGGAGGCGGTGTGGTCTCGCCTTGTGATGTAGCAACTACAGGAGAAACAGAAATGGAAAATATAAGAGCTGGCTACTTGCTGCCTCTGAGATCACAACTGGCAGCGCTGACCAATCTGAAAAAGAGCTTTTTACATCTCATTGAGGAATTCCTGGTTTAAATTAACAAAGAAAAAAGATGCAAGACAATCATAATTTCATGATGCTGGAAGCAATTTTCAGACCTCTGTCTTCAATATCATTAAGCAATGATATGCAGAATATAGGACGACCATGCCTTAACAGACAATACTGTCGGTTAACCAGTGATGAGATCTGTCAACGCCCACAACTCACGTGATCCATAAGTGGTGGTAAAGTCGAAGCGTGTGAGCTCTTGGCGTCCAAACCGCAGCACGCTGATCAGCTGGCCTTCGTATGTTATGCCTGGCTTCAGACCGGAGATCGTGTAGGAGTTAAGATGTCCAGGGATCAACACCTCTCTCCATGGGGTTTGGGTGTTTTTCTGTAAGATGTGATAAAGGACGTTAGAAAAAAGAAGAAGCTGCGAGTGTGTCTTAAAGCTTAGCATGCAGAGAAGGAGTTGAATGTCTCTCTCTCTCTAACCCCAACTGGCCACCCACCTAGAGCTGGGGTCTGCTCGAGGTTTCAGCCTCTTAAAAGGAAGTTTTTTCTTGCCACTATCGCCAAGTACTTGCTCATGGTGGGAATTGTGGGTCTCTGTAAATATTTTATAAGGAGTACGGTCTAGACCTGCTTTATTTGAAAAGTGTCCTGAGATAACTTCTGTTGTGATTTGGCGCTACACAAATAAAAGTTAATTTAACTGCAAATTTGAATGTCAATAAAGAATGCGCCAGGTCTAGTGAAGGGATGAGCCAGACATGGGGTCATTTCTTTATTAATTGTGATTCTCAATAACAAAACTCACCACTCTCCATTTGAGGATGTACTGGGTGATATGAGCAGACTGTGGGGCGTTCCACTGAATAGGGTGGGAGTTGGGCTGGTTTCCAGATTCTGTTATGATCACCTGGACAGGACGGTTACCACCTGAGAGAGAGAAAGAACAAAGACAAAACGGTAACCAGTTATATAGAGAGTAAAAATATCATCATAATGTAATATTGTGCACAGATATTTCAATGTTGTAAATATCAAATATCTTAAATTTGACAAGCAGGCATAAAATCTAACATGGCTACATACTGGTTCTTCTACAGTCGGAGAAATTTCCAAAACTTGTAGTTTTACATAACCCGGCTTAACAGTGAGTGAGTATCAGTGAGTGTGCAGCAGTATTTTCCTGAACAGAACACAGAAAGAGTGAGGAAAAACTAACATGTCCCTGTGAGATTCCAGGCCAGATTTCTACAGTTCGAGGGGAGAAAACTTTTACTCTACTTTCTCTATTTACTCCTTAACCTTCTCCATTTCCTCATGTTTTCTAACCTTCCCTGTTCTCTTGAATAGACATATGCTGGAGTTCATTAAAAGTTAATTCGGGAAAAAGCAGCATTTACTTTATATGGAAATGGAATAAAAATAAAAATTTGTTGGGAGTAATTAAGAAGTGTAAGAAAATTGATTGTGAACGTGATGCAGAAATTATTATCTTGTGTTGGACAAGTCCCTTTTCAGTCCTAGAAATGTCAGCTTTAAGGCTTAACGGAACTCCTCAAGTCTCGCTACACGCTGCCAAACAGCATTTAACAGCTGTCCCACGTCTGTTACTGGATTCCTTGGAAAACGTGTATATTGTGTCATTACCACATCTGACAGCACACTGGATAAACTTGGGTTCTGTATTGCATAAAGTTGCAGCCCAGACTGAAGTGTATCAATTTACGAGACAAAGCAGGGAATAATAGAAGGAATATTAAAGGCTTAGCAGGTCAGTAGATACAAAAGAAGAAAATTGACATCAGCAGAAGATTAAAATTGTAGTTACTATACTGGTTTCGGAAATGAGAAAAGGGTATCAAGTCATCTTTAATGTAAACAGAAGTCATGTGGTGAGCAGACTCCTGACATGAGCTGTGCTGATAGAAACTGGTAGCTTCTATAAAGAACTGAGGTTTTCTAACCGCTTTTCCAAATAGCAGACCTGTAATCAAAGTTTCTGAGCAAGTGGCTCGGTTAACCAGAAGTTGCTAGCAGATACACAAACCTCAAAAACAATCTGGGACCAATTACTGCCTATTACAGACCCACAGGCCAATGGCGAGGGTAAGGGTTACATAGAATCAGATGTGGGACGCGCATGAAAACGGATGCACACTTGCAGTGGATATACTGCATGTACAAACATGCACAGTCTCCCTGCATTGCATACACACATCTGTGTAACATACAAGCACACACACCAGCACACACCACACCACACACGACACACACCGACGCCTCACCCACACACACACCCACACACCACACCCACCCCTTTACTTGCACATAGACAAAACATTCATTCTTGATACAGACAGATGCGTGATAAGGACCACAGTAAAGGGAAGTAATGCTGAGAGTCAGCCTAACAATAAGAAAAGCCCCAAAAGATTAAATAACACCCCAGACAAGGAGAGATAAACACAGACGGCAGAAAAGAAAACTTTTTTGGAGAAGATCTTATCAATGTACACTTGTGAAAACCTTTAAAAAAGCCTTCACTTGGGTTTCCCATTTTTACCTTTTATGGTGTTTTACCCAGTAAGCCAACTGACTTGGGGTCTGGATTTGCCTCTTGTGCCCTTAAATCTTAGCATGCTGTATTTTGCATGCCGAGGCACACGCACACACACACACACACACACAGCAAGTTCACAGCTGGTTGCTATTATAGCCACTTATGGCAGAATAGTGCCCTACATTTTGTATCACTTGTCAACCTGCCTCACACACAGAGCAAACAAGTAACAGTTACTTTACATAAGACATGTCCCACCTGAAAGTTCTGTTTCCACATATGCACACATTTGACATATTTATGCATATTCATATTATACACAAAGCTAAAGAGAAATAGGAATGTCTTACAACTTAACAGGGACTGTATCTAACTCTAACCAATGAAAAAATCCAGAAAGGAAAGTGCCTGGAGTTTTTACAAATTCCAGACTGGGTAGCAAACATGGTCAGTTGTAATGACAAAGGAGGCCAAATGCTAGTGAGCCTGTGAAAGGACACAGACCTACATAACCTACAGACCTACAGGAAACTTTAAGTCAAGACAGAACTGTGTTCTAAAAGGTTGGTGTGCAGTGACCCTATCTAGCCCAGCTTGGTTTCAAGTGATCAGGAATGGGGTAACTTAACCATCATGCCTAATGTTGTGCAGTGAAGCATGACTGAAGGAGCCCGGCTAAGGGCTTAAACTCTTAAACATAAGATTAAACTTTAAGTGATTGCTAAAATCCACAAAATTGAAAACTGTTGTTCAACAGGCTTTTAAGGTGTGCATGTGGTAGGTGTGTGTGTCTGGAGGTGGGTGTATGCACACACATGCACTCTGGTGTTTTGTACAGCTGTGGCAACAGCACAGGGGATGTACCACATGCTAGCAAGAACAAAGGCTCAAAGTGGGGGGGGGTGTATCTGTAAAAGGAGGAAATCACACCCCCTCCCATTTCTGCCTCTTTCACATCAAAGTCAAGGGCCTCATTTCCGAGGTGACTTAAACAAACATTTTGCTCCTGTGAACATTTTGTCCATTCATTACCCTACTACACCAGTTTTCATGTTTCATCGTCATCTACCTGGCTTTCCTAGTTAAAATGAATATATACCCGTCAACTCAAGCTCCTTCAAGTCTTGATTTATATGCAGCATTGCCACCTGATATACCAAAATCTCTGATCTGTCTAACAGCATATACAGCATCATAACAACCTAAATGTATATTTAACATCTTACCAGGGTAGGATTGCTGGGGCTCACAGCTGAGCTCTCCAATGCCGTTGCCATAGCAATAGCACTTGTACATGATTCCTTGGATGACTTTATCCCAGGACTCTCCGATCTGATAGAAGGCTCTCGTCTCCGGCTCCTGGCACTGGTCTGAGGGCAGAGTCACACAAAACCCAAGTAATGCAACAGGAGATCATCAACAAATGCTGTTCCCCTAAAATATCATTCTTTACAGTTCAGGGCCTGACGTGGTTGTAAATATTACTATTTACAACAAGAACTCAAAATTAAAAGGGTGCATATCTCCGTGAAAGGGTGGAAGTGACACATGCACATAGATATACCAAATTATCACAACCAATAGCAATTGTGCAAGCGCGCGTAGGGATTACTCTTTTCTCTTGTCCATTTCCATTCCTTTACCTTCTATACAGCTGGTTAAGTTAGTTAAGTAGATGGGATAAAAAAATAAAACTAAAAATGGTGCAGCCAGTAAGATGTAAGCCTGTAACATGGTAAACTTACCAATGGCATCACACTTCCAGCGGCCACGCCCTTGTCCAAAGCAGGTACAGTTCATCGTGTAGCCTTCCTCATGTTGTTTGGTGAAGGTTTCGTTTACCTCATAAGTCAGACCATCCACAACACACTGGTCTGCAGCGGACACAAAAACACAGGTATATAAAGACATGGACAGCTTTTAGTACCTCATTGCTCTTGCACATCCGCTCTCCTGAACTCTGTGTGTGTGTGTGTG
>NW_023340095.1:7291784-7297495 GCF_004916995.1 Morone saxatilis | reverse complement strand
GTGTGTGTGTGTGTGCTGGGGGTGATGCAGGTGCAACCCAAGCCCCATAAAGTGCAGGTGTGCAGGCTCACTTTTAACCTTTTGGCAGGTGAGTGATTATATCACACATGACCTTTCACCTCTTCACTCGAAGAATTCTAATATTACCCCACACACAAAGAGGAAGAAAAGGTGATTGAGAGCTGCTGTCGTGGCTGTGTTTTGTGTTATTCTGTCACTCGCTGTTACACACATCCACACGCACACACCTTTGAGCTGGGAGTAAGCAACACAGCTCCATTCTCCTCTGCCATTGCCAACGCAGGTACAGCGCATCATGTGACCCAGAATGTCGTGCTGTTTGTCCCACTGGTCTCCTATGCGGTACATCACCCCTTCATTGGTCGTACACACTTCTTCATGGGCTAGAACACACAGGACAAAGCCAGTTAAAAAAGTGCACAACAATATGTTGGTTAACTTAAAACACAAACCAAAACTACACAGATGCACAGACATGCATCCAAACACATACGAACAAATCATACAAAGTAGTAACACAAGCAGTGCATAAGGGCATCAGACTAAAACCAAGCAGGGGTAGAATCCTGGAGATCACAGATTCTACCCTACAATTACTACACAAAGCTGTAGGATACAACCACCACAGAACACCTGTGACCATAGGAAAGATGGTTTGAAAAGGCAGAAACAGCTGTCTTGTGTCCTTGTGTGTATGAATGACTGTGTGTGTTCACCATATGTTCCCGGCTAATTGGAGGAGTGAGTCGTTTTAATCAGGACGGATGGAAAGTTTGTGATGGTGGGTGGGACAGGCCGAAACCTGCACCTGTGTGTGTATGTGTGTGTGTGCATGTGTTTTAGTGCGATGGAAAGAAAGTGCTTGTTAAAATTCTCTATATGGGGCTGTGCATTCTCACTACATGCCTGCTGTTATTTTAGTAGTAAGACAATGGTTGTGACATTTGACTATAGAGCATTTTAGTGCAGACTCTAAGCTCATCTGTGAGTGCTGGCCTGTATCCAAATTAAGGGAGGAAATACAGACTCAGTGCTTACAAGGAAGCCCTTGAGTTTACAATATTGGCTAAAACTAGCATTCATGGTAACAGATGAATCAGTGTGACACTGTAGAGCAGACTAGGTAGACCAGGCAGGATCTGGCCCTTTGGATTTGGTTTGGTGACCGTGTATCAAAACTTTGGCAGAGACAGAAATATAGGGGGCTGGAACTTTTTAAGACATGGGTGGTCAAGTACCTGGGCAGTGGTTTGAGAATGGCTAGGCCTGCGGCTCAACCTACTTAATTATTGTAATTTTAGTTTCTCTTTACATATGTCAAAGTACTTGAAAAGGTGTTATTTTATGATTGTGTTATCTTTTGACTTTAAAATAAACTTAACTCTGTTTTAAACACCATTTTTAAACCTGTGCACTATCTAATACAAATGGAGAAATTCACAGGCTGTTTCAAGTCTGCCTAATAGTCTACAGGGAATTTCAAAATTGAGAATAAAACATGGAAATTTAGATTGTAAATCCCGATTGCGATTAAATAGACTGTAATAGTATTTTTGGGACAGATTGCACACCCCTACAATGATGCATGTTTGGTCTAAAATCATTATCAAAAAGTGTAAGAAAAAATCTATATGAATGCAGTTCAAACTAATATTTCTTAGGGTTATCTATGGTCTGAATGTATTTGGCCTCAACTAAACCTTGTTTTAAGAACCTCCAGCCAATCTACATTCATCTCTTTAAAACCAAACAATACTTTCTTAGGGTAACTGAACCACTGCTTAAATGACTCTGGAAACTTGACTCTTTTAAATTGAACTGGCTGTTTGGACATTGCAGCCAACCGCAGAAGAAGCTTCAACAATTTCCTTCTGGTGAAAAAGATTTGTAACTATCTGATAGTGTGTTAAGACTCCAACACGAGATTTGGTGCCATTTTTAGCTGAATTTGAGGAGGTTTTTTTTTATGCCAAATGGAAACCTCACCTTTGATTTTGAAGAGGGACTGATATACTTAGTAATTATGATAATGTTTGTTGATGTTGTTGTTGTTGAGGTAGAGAGAAAACAGTGAATCTAATAATGTAAATGGTGTAGTTTGCCCTGTACCCTGGATGTGTGCTCACAGCTGGAGACGCTACCATCACAAGAACACATGGCAGACAGCGGATTAAGCTATCCAGAGGACTGCCACAGGTGGAGGAGAAGGAGCTCCAGACTATTACTGTTCTTTAAACGCCACCATTAACATCTCAAGTGCCATGTTTGTTTTGACAATTCCTGTGAAGTCATTAATGTCAATGTCAAAGACCCCCTGCTGTTTCAACTGCCGGACTGAGTTTAACAAGGACAACCCACTCTGACAGTGGCTACAGGCCATGAACACGTTTTTTCCTCCTTAAATTTTAACAGGGTTGTTGTAATGTAATGACAGGCCCAGAGATGGGTCCCAGAACTGAAGTAAGCATATAAATAAATTCTGCAGAAATTTGTACTAAAACCTATTATCCCTTCCCGAGTACTTTTTAACTTCATCATAAAAAGGGTTACAATTGTAGGCCGTCTACATGTGCCAACTCTAAACATCTGCACACAGCACAATCGCTTGATCTCAGAGCAGAGTTTCAAATATTTGAACTTCTTACAGGATTGTCTATCTGCCTTACCTCACCGCAAAGATAAGTTATTATGAGATAAACTAAATCCAGTACTCAATTTATCTCAAAATTCAAAGACTACTTTATCTCAGATAAGTCAAGTAGATGTGTACCATCTACATTTTACTGCCTGCTGTCTAACAGACTATTCCATCTTAAATCTGTCTACTTTGAAACATTATCTACAAGTGAGAAGGTATCTCTAATTTGAACAAAAAAAACAAAACGCTATCTACATCAAAATGGAGTTTGGTAGACTTCACAGTCTCACTACAATTGACTGTGCTTAGATCTTGCACATGCTAAATTCAAGCAATGCCTGAGAAACTCACTGTTCCTCTACAATTTTGTTCAAATGGCATTAGCCAGCTTGGTTCCCCCCTTTGAAGACATTCACAGCTGTACCAAAGACTCACACTAGTTTTGACCACTCAGCTGTGTTTGTATTTACTGGTTTCGGAATCTACCACAAACTTTGGTTTACTGTAAATACCCAACACAATGATGTGTTTTTTTAAATTAGACTATTAGGCACCACACATTTTGATTTCTAAATTTCTAAATGTTCATGGTTTGTACTCTTTGTTTAATGGCATGTTGGTATCATCATTACCATGTCATTACTCCTTTAGACGTTAGTGTAGTGTCAACGACCCCCTAGTGTTTCACTGGCTTCAGCCTCTTTTGTTACCCATGGAGACCTAATTGGCACCCATGCGGCAAAACAACACATTTCTTAAAAGGCAACAGAGACTTCAATGTGAATTTGGCTATGCTATAAATAAAAGGTGTAAGAACTGTAAATTAGATTTTGTCTGTGCCATCAGCCCTGACTCCTTTTTAACATCACTCTAATAATAGCTTTTATGTAAATGAAACCCATCAAATCTTTTCATCATAAAAGAATGCGCTTAATACAAAGGCCATGTTAACTCCTTCATTCAGACTGGGCGGGGATACATTATACTTAGGACTGGGAGGGACACTGCAAATAGCTGTGCTAATCACGTTAGTGGCCCCCGTGGCTAACGGACTGCAGAATTCACACAGTAGTTTTTTCCCATCCGTCCACAGCCACATTAAGTTGAAAATGTTTGTTAAAATTAAAGTGAATAGTTCTTAAGAAGTCTGTTTTATGTTAAGTGTGGATGAAACATTTCAACAATAGTGACAGTTGGTTGTTACATGATCTCAGGTGACTCATTGCAAGACATACAGTTTCTGGACAAACAAATATGATGTGATCTATGTGAAAAAGAGTTTTAGAAGTTCCTCTTTTTAGTTTTCTTTAAAATTTTAATATGTGACCTAATAGTGTGGCCTAAAACTGCTTTCACACACACACAAAGACTTACCAGCCATGGGACAGAACCCGAAACGATGTTCTGCATCATAGTTTGTTGTAGTGCCACACCACTTCATGCGATCTCTACGTCCCTCTGCAGTACAGTCAGTGTAGTTTCTGCCATTATAGATGAAGGGGAACTGGCACAAAGCACCATGGGAATTACCGCCGCGTGTCGCCACAATTACTGTTAAAAGAAAAACACAATAACCATATAAATTGGTATCACTCTGGGTTATCCAATATCCAAGCACCAAGACAACTCCTGTTTTTATGGTAGTATTGAACAAGATACATTTGCATCAATCACAAACTTAAGATAGGATGCAGTTGCTTGTTCAGCCACTGACATGTACATTGCTGAGTAATTTTTCATTCTTCTGACAACATCTGCACCTCAGCTGCTTGACCCAATGCATATTAATCAGAGAAAAGCCAAGAGCTTCACAGAAGTAACATTAGCTAGCAGCCAGGTTATTTTCCCAGCACTCCATTCCAAATCCAGGTTGTAATATTACATTAATATTAACAACTTTTTTTTTGTTCAATTGCCAACTACCAATTTGACATTAAAATGCTGCTCACCATTCTTCTCTGTACAAAAAGAATATTTCTGGTCTGTCTCAAAGTCAGAGGAGGTAGAACACCAGAGCTGTCCATCACTACGTCCATCAGAGATACAGGAGTGGTAGGTCTTCCCCTTGTAGACAAAGGGAAACACACATGGTTGACCTCCAGAGTTGCCACCGTATACTGGAGCTGGTCCATCTGTTTGAAGACAGGAACACACAAAGAAACATATGACAACATGCATGACCAAGAGCTTATCACCTCAAACTGGTTATGTGTTGGGTTGTGTGCTCCCTCACCCTTATCATACAGTAGGTGAACTTGCATGATTGTGCATGTAAGCACTTTACAATGGGCTGCTGGGAATGCTGGGAAAGACAAAATGACATCTCTTACCCCACTGTTCGCAGCTGACTCCATTGCCAAGACAAGTACAGATCATCTGCTGGCTTCCCTGGTTCTTAATCCAGCGTTGGCCAATAAAGTACGTTAGTCCTGCATCTGACCGACAGGGGCCCTCCTGGGGAAGCTCGGGTACAGTTGCAGGCTGGTAGACCGCGGGCTGGATGTTAGTGATCACACGGGAGCCAGTGCCTGAAATGTGACGAGAGCAACATAAAATCCACAAATAAATATAAAAATTGCTAAAACAACACAGAGGGTTGCTTATAATTAAACATATTTGCACATGCAGTGCATGAGTACAGCTCTTTGCATGACTTAAGCTTTAAAAACTGCAAGAGGACAGATTATCAGTGACAGTGTCTTGTTTACAAAAGAAAAGTTTTCCATTTGAGTTCTTTACTTTCCCTGTGACATGACGATGATGTGTTTCTGTCTCACACCCAATTATTACTTCAAACCGCTTCAAGTACATTTCTCTCACCAACTTTCCCATGTTTTATTTCTCCCTCTTCATTTTCCTGTCGCCCGTCTCCCTTTCTCTCTCATGAGGTCATGATCATGAGTTACAAGACACGTATTTCTCACTTCAACACTTGGACACTTGGCACATCTTATCTCTCCCTCCCCATAGCATCTGTCTCTGGTATACATTCTTCTCTCCACACAGGGAGCAGGAGCGAGGTGTGTGTGGGTGTGTGGGGAGGGGGGGGGGG
>NW_023340095.1:7281956-7291684 GCF_004916995.1 Morone saxatilis | reverse complement strand
GGGTGTGTGGGGGGGGGGGGGGGGACAGGGATATTATCATTTCTCACCCAGGCTAGTGGTGTGAAGTGAAGCATGTCGCTCACACTTCCACTCCCCTCGGCCGTTCCCTGTGCACAGACACTGGAGAGGGTGGCCTTGAGCGTCTGTTTTGGTCCAGGTATCTCCAATACGGTAGGAAGACAAAGTATCCTGGTCGTTACAGCGATCTAGGAGAGAAGTGAATGAGAGAAATTCATTAGGAATAGATGGAAACTGTGAAACACACTTTATGTTTAATGTGCAGCATGCATGTGTAAAAGTCTGCAGTGATTGTGTGGGGAATGATCCCTCCTGGCCACCAGCTGTGTCTATGTTTGTAATTTGTTACTTTGTTGATAGCTTGATGAACTCACGCATGATAACAATTTATCGATGATCTACATTACAAAAATTTCCAAGGCCACCCTGAAGCCTTGCATGTGACAACAAGCCAACAGGGAATAACATTAATTTTCATCCATTACATCAGCCTGCATCATTAAGGATGCAAGTAATGGTTCTAATTGGAAACACAACTGGTAAACATTTCCTCCATAGTTAAAGTCATCCAACAAATCACAAGCTACTCTTTAATTTCTGCCAGTAAACCTAGATATTTGTGGCATTCGATGAGGATTAAACTGATATGTGTACTGACACGTGTGAAAACAGCAGCATTTCAGCAGCAATTATTTTAATTTCCTGCTTGTGTAGCCCTTAATGATCCCCAGTGTTCCCTGACTTGTTTTTACCAAGTAGAGTTAATTTGTGTTGACAGACCTTAGAAGACTTTACAATCCATACAGCGTACAAAACCCTATGTCCTTAGACCCTTGATTCCTAGAACTCCCCAAAAACTTTCACTTGACTTGGGTCAAGACATTTCTAATTAAGTCAGACCGATAGCTTAAAAACATAAGTGGATTTCTCTGTAAACTGTGTTATTCAAGGTGTTGCTGCTCTATCCTAAACAGATTAAGTACAGTAACATGGATGAGATCTATAAAAAACAGTGTCTTACTTCTGGAGGTGCATGTGATACGTCCACTTCCCTCTCCCAGACACGTGCAGTCGACCACCATCCATCCCTGGTACGGCTTCTCCCACGTCTCCCCAACAACGTAGGACGTTCCCGCCGAGTTGTCATAGCAACGCTCAGCTGCAGGAAACAAACACATGAACTTACTAATCAAACTATGTGTACAAAAGACTAAAAATAAAAAAAATAAAAATGTTTATTCATTTAACTGATAGTAAAACAAAGAATGAATCACACATAATAATGAGATCCATCATTCAAAAAAAATGTTCTGGCAAACTAGCATGTAATTCATCCACCTCAGACCAGGTAAATACATTCATCTGTTAGTCAGTGGCTGTCTGAATGACTCACCGATAGGTTTGCAGGTCCACTCTCCCTTGCCGTTACCCAGACAGACACACTCCAACATGTAGCCTTCTGTTTCATGGGGTCTCCTCCAGGTGTCTCCTATCTTATATGAAGCCCCACCCTCATGACAGCGATCTGGGCAGATAGAAGAAAAACGACTTCATTTCAGAGAGAGACATTTATACGCATGTGTATGTTTTCATAGAGAGAAAGCAAAGGGAAAGACACAAAGAAACACACACTCAGACATTTCTCCCATTATCTAACCACTGAGCTAACTGCTAACAGCTGCACTGCACCAGTTGGTAATCAGCTGTGGAGAATATGGAGATTAACCAGTTTACTGGCATCAGTCTGGAAAACCGGGATATACACAGAAACACAGGAGCGTGGACGTGCGGTTTGGGGTTGGAACAGTTAATGGCAGCAGGGCAGCTCCTTGCAGAATTTGTAGAAATACACACAAAAACACAAACTTACTGGCAATGGTGCAGCTGATCTTGCCCCTCCCAGATCCGATACAGGTACAATCCCAGATCATGCCGTCCTTGGGTCTCTCATAGGTTTCTCCCACAGCGTAGTACTGCTGGTTGATCTTATCGTGGCACCTTTCCACTGGTACAAGGAGAAAACAATGGAAAATATGTGTATTGTATGTGTTTTATTAAAAGAAGAGTGAAATGAAGATGGGCCGGTGTGGGAAATGATGCAAAGATGCAAGATGAATACACGCAAACTTACCTTCAGGTTTGCTTTTGCACTTGATGCCAGCAACTCCATGGCAGGTACACACCAGAATGCTGTTCAAATATGTCCGTTCCCACTGGTCATTAATGCCATAGAACTGGCCATTCTCTAAACAACCATCTGGCAGGAGAGCAGGAAAATACAGCTGATTAGACTTTGGTGCAAGCTAGAATCAGATTGCAGGAGATCAAATAAAAAGCACCCCCCTCCTTTGGCTCCTATACTAAAACACAGAGTTTAGGGAAAATGTGAGAGAGAGAAAAAAAAAAAAAAAAACACACACCACCCTCGCACACCCACAAACATTGTACCTGCTTACTATGTGCTTTTTCAAAGTGGAAAGACAAATGCAGCCACTGGAAAATAGTCCAGCCCTGACCATAACTACAAATCACACACACAAGTTTCATTGGTTAAAAGACAAAAGGTTTTTATTATACCAAAAAAGGCAAACCCTAAATTGGAATAAACATTCTATTGTGGGACCAGGCTTCACCAATGTCTGTGAAACTAACCCTGGATGTGTTAACTTTACTTCAAAGGCCCCCAAGGCTGAGTAATAAATCAGTTGCACAGAGTGGAGAATAATATCCACTTTTACTCTCTCTCTCTCTCTCTCTCCCACCAGGCATGTCCTTTGTTCACATCTCATGACCTCACATGCCAACCAAGAACATCTATTTTTCCCTTTTTTCATGTTTTAAAATTGAAGCCAAGTGTTTTTTTTCCTCTCTCTCTCTCTGAAGCTTTGATCCTTGCATGGCCTTCAAGGAATAATGAAGTTGAGGAGATCAGCAAAAATGTTGGAGTTGAGGTTATTCCAGTGACTCCAAAATTAGAGATTAACAAGTGATTAGAATTGTTGTGGCATTTATCAACCCAATACACAGGACATTATCTAAACTATGGGGTTCCTAATTGTTTTAATTGCATGGACGCTAGAGCAGATACACCCAAGAGACACAGGGACATGATTTGGAAAGATATGTCCTAGATATGACATAGCCTACTGCTTTCTAACTCAACAACTAAAAATGTCAAATGATGGAAATTAACTGTAATTTCATGCATCAAACTCTCCTAAATCACCTTTGACAGTGACTTCTGGTGGACACCCGGATAGAGAGCTACTTTTAACAAAATGAAACCACCCTTCTATCATAACTTATTATAACTTACCCTGAGAGACTGTGGCGACTTGATGCTGCTGCCCTTGTCGCCGAGTCCTGTTACTCCTGTGCACTCCTCTGGGCAAGCAGTTCACCGCGCTCCCGATGCAGAGCGCAACAAGCACCCTGGCTATGGTGCCGCCGGACATAGTTTTCAATACGAGCACCTCGATTGTTGCAGAATGTGGTTACAGGTGCTCCCTGTGCAAAGTCTGATTTCACCAGGGACGGAGAGACGTCGGTTCCAGTGCAATTCTTATGTTGTGCGCGCTCCAACCTCCCCGATCGGTCCGCTCCCCTCTCCAGTCTGCGGCCCCAGTGTGCAGGTTACCAGTCTGTGGGAGTGATTTATGTGGGCATGGCTTAGTTTCAGCCGGAGGAGGGAGGTCCAACAAAGAGTCCGCGACTACCCACGTAGCACGTAGATAAGTGAGGCGGACAAACTTTTTAACGGAACAAAGATGATTACGCAAATTTCATGTCATGAACTCTTTCTTAGAGCTATTTTTTATTTATTTTTTTCAAACTATGAGGCAAGACAGCTGGTTAAATGTATTGGTTGTTTGTCTCCATGCAACCTGCAACACTGAAGTAAACAAGCTTTAAAATATCTTTGGAATCGTGATGCCAGAGCAGTGCCCCTTTAGCAGATTTCAATTAGACCTAACCCCACCCGGTTGAAATGATGAAGCAGGGGCCTGGTCCCAGCTCATTAGTGTAAAAACCTGGGATTTAGGACCCCGTTGGCCACAGAGGTGCAGCCTTTCTCTCATCTACCTTTTTTTCTGAAATGTCAACTAGGGAGAAAAAGAAAATCCAGAATTAGTGAACTAAACAAACCTCCCATAAGTTTACAGTTGCTTTAGTCACTTATACAACAACCGACTACCCAAATTGTGTCCCAGGTGTGCTTATATTAATTTAATGATTGTTTTGTGCTTGCAGCCATGTACTGCAGAAAATGAGACATGGTTTTGGTTTATCATTTTAATAAGGTTCATGTTTCTCCAGCTATAAGACCACCACCGTTCTGTCAGATACATCCATACAATTCATTAGATGTAAAAGAAACTATGTAAACACTTCATTTTGCTAAATTACCATCAAAAATCACATCTAATGTTGGCTTATAACTCGTTCAAACTGCACAACCTTGCCACAGGAGGTTGAAGCTATGCAGTGTGTTGGCTTATAGGTTTTACACAGTCCTGGTGGTGATCTGAAGGAATTAGGTCAGTGGCGTCAGTGTCTGGAAAGACTCCAGTAGCCTAAAGTTTCAATGTCTGGAAAGTGTTTATATGTCCAGGAGTTTTATTGAAATTATTCCTCTGTGATCTAAGCTAACTTATGCTCTGTGCAAGTCAATAGGTCCATTTTTTTTCACTCTTGTTCATTCTCATTCTCCAGTTGTCCAGTTTAAGTCTTCAACGCCATATAAAGCCAGATTCATCCCTCCCTGAATGCATAGTTTCGTACTTCTTAGCATCTCTTACTGGGAAAAGCCTGGGATACAGTTTACAAGTTTGTATGTCTAAAAAAGACACTTTTTGCAACTGGAATAATAAGTTTGAGTTTTCCTTTTTTGGTTGCAACATTTTCTGTTGTGAATAGTTACCACTTTGTCAATGGAAACCTACAGTAATGTTTTTTCGGTTTGCATAATTACTCATTTGTTTCCCCTCTCCATGAGTGCAAACTTCCTGCCATGTCTTTAGTCACCCCTAGACAGTTTTGAGGTCGAAACACTCATGCATAGTGAGTCCCTGAATCGCTTTTCAATAATAGAAACTGTTGTTTTGGGAGTCTCTTGAGTCTTGGAATTAACGCCTCTGTGAAATTTTAAAATAAATTTCCCCTCACTGATGATTCAGACACTTTAGTCTTTGAATTCATATTTTTAATGACGTGAAATATTATTCATATTTCATGGTTTTGCATTCAGTTTCAACAAAATCCTTTCACTGAATGGTCATGTGAGACTGGGTCCATAATTTCATTATGCTGTAAACCTTGTACTTTATCTTTAACAGACTGGAGATGACATACAGTTTGTGGATAATTACTGCTAACAAGCTTTATTAGGCCTGCAGAGAAATTAGATTCTGTTAAAATCTATCTGTAAACTATTTTCATGTCATCAAAGTTAATGGGAAAGGGAAAGAAAAACCTCTAGCAGCTGAGCACCTTATGATGATTTATATTTCTGTCAATCAAAAGATGGTAGTATTAAAGATAACAAGATGCTCTGAGCAGCAGTAGGTTGGCATTTGAATCTATGAGACTATATATAGATAGATAAGAGATTTGAGAAACCCAAACCATAGGTTCCTTTGAGGAAAAATACTAATACAGATTTTCATTGACAGTTGGTACTTTCAGAGTGATCCAACAGAGAAAAATTAAGTCATTATTCCCTCTACAATGTCATGAGCTCAACTGTTACAGTGGTAAAACATATTAATTATTAGTCAGCTGCTAACTCTCATCGATCAAGCCATGGTGAAAAGAGAGGTCAGGCACTTTAACTAAGGCCATGTGGGTTATCTAATGTGTGTCAGGAACTCCACGGAGACACCTTTTCAAGGTGTTAGAGAGAGATTTTACGTTGTCATCATTTGGCTCTACCGTGACATTTGTCTTAACACTGGTGTTGATTGAGCATTTGCTCCACACCAGTAGACAACGATCCGTTACGGGGGAATTTATTTTGATTCGCCATAGTAAGGATCCATCTGTCACATTTTGTTCAATGCATGGGAAATCTGTTGGCTTTCTTGCTGACATACTATAACACAGACTGTCTGGGTTTTTTTTTTTGGTTCTTTGTGAGATATATAAGTGTGATAAAACTCAAAGACTCAACAACTTGAGTCATTTAAAGCACGCATTCACCTTTTGTGAGGGTAACATGTTTCACAAACAGTAAGAGAGGAGACGCCACTTCTGAACAGAGAGGTTCAGCATGTGTTTTCAGTTACAGACCTAGTATCGTATAAATGCTTGTCTATCAGTCTGCATAAAATGAATCTTCCTGTTGTAGAGGTCTTTCTTTCTGCCTTTCTTTTTCCCCCTAAGCTCTTAGAATAAACTCAGACAGATATGGAGAAGTTTACTGGATGGCGATGTCAAGTAAAGGTGAAGAGGTGAAAAGGTCATCTGATATACTGCTGACAACAATTTTTCACCCTGAGTGCGTTTCTCATTATCCGTGGAGGAATTGACAATATTAGGTTTCTGTGTTGAACTTGAACTTAAAGCTTGTGACAACAGAAAATTGCAAAGTTTGTACCGCAGAGAGACAATCAAATTCAGGCCACAAAGCAGAGGAGAGGAAAACAATGTTGCATCATGCTAATGATGTAATACTAGTCATATCAATGTCATCTAGAAAGATGTAACATTAAAATGCAGTTATCCTGAACTGAACTTAAAGCTCTAACCACAAGATTTCATATTTCCATTGGGTGGTGGCGTCTTTTAGCGCTTATTGATTCTGTAGTCTACAAGAATTTCATACTTTGACATTTTTAGTTAGTCTGACAACATGCTAAAGTAGCTTTTTTGTAAAAGGTCTTCATCTTTTTTGCCCCCTCACAAGACGGAAATCACTTCCCTGCGGTCACCATCTCTAAACCACTTCTGCTACTATGATGCTGGGATGAATGATGATGAAGCCAGAAATCCCAATTTAAAGCCATTATCTGATGGTTGTGCAAGTTAACTGCCTCCTGTGGCTTTGTTTGTAAATATACAAACATTCTTATGGTTATAAAGACTGGTTTTAAGTGGTAATTTGCCATTAAAAGCAAATCACGCCGGATGATCACAATGAGAATTGCGTCAATCTTTTCCAGTACTTGGTTACATTGTTTACATGGACAATAATATCCCGTGCTAGGAAAAGATGGTCACAGACACAAAGAGGACTGCACTGAGGTTGTCTGCATTAAACCCTGCATTGTGAATGGCCTTATGAAGAGGATTTATAGCATATACAGTGTATGATTTTATGAAATAATGAAATAATTTATATGTCTTTTGGCACCAGTAAACTTCTCAACTGGGATTTAGCAGAACATTTGCAGACACAGGAACATATACAGTTTTGTTTTGGATGTTTGGACAGATGCTGAACTGGGATGAGAAGAGGAGAGGGACACAAACTATAGAGCAGAAAAAGAACTCAGGAAAAGAAAGAAGAAAGCTGTAATCCAGTGAAAGGAAAACTGTGGAAATCCCAGGCAGAGGTTTCAATCTGAGTTCAAGGCTGTGGGAGGTATCAATTCTGGAGACGGTGGGAGAGTAGTGAGTGAAAAAGATTATGAGAGTGAATAGAGAGTTGAGAAATTTGGGCAGGTGTGGAAATCCTACCGAAACTTTGTGATTGCATTACACAACACATTCACAATGATGATCCTGAGAAGGAGGACATGGGTGAGGAAAAAGGTCACAGCTGCAAAGTCTCTGCAGCTGCGGAGCATTTTTAAGCCAACGTTTTCTTTCTAAGCCCCTCTCCAACTCTCAAAATGTTACTCTGAAAATCTGAAGGTGCTGTCTGGTCTTTCCCCCTGTCTTTCTTTCTTCTCTCTTCCCTCTTTCTCACTGTGGTTAAGCATCATGAAGTGTCTTGTAATTGCTTTAAATAACTGTCCATTCTCCACATATTATTGCAACATCCCAGAGGAGTCTCTGCTGGCTTGCTCTTCTAGTCTTACACTATTTTTTTCCCAGCCCTTCTTTCATACAGTATCCACTTTTAAAATGTCTCACATTCCACCATCTGTGTGTCTTCATGTTTAATGAACTCCTCTCTTCTCGCTCTTTTATGTTTGTGCCGATTCCTTTCGCTGTAAGCTTATTCAGTAGTATGGTGTATGCTGTAGGGAACAAAGTGGATAGTTTAAAGTTTCTGCAAAAAAGTTCCATTGTTTTGTGAAATGCATACAGAGTCATGCCATACACTTTACCACAGCTGATTTGTAGTTGTGTCCTTTCCTTTTCAGGGTATTAAGTCAACACCTGGGCTGGTTTCATGATGGAGATTTTATGGAAATCTATAAAATAGCTGATGATGCATTTTGCTCAAAACCACAAATGTCATCAAACCTCATGGTGGCACTAGAGGAAAAACTGAGACTTCACCAAAGTCAGGATGCTTAATCCAATGGGCATTAAGGTCTGAACAGACGATGGTGCCAATCATTCCTATAGAGATATTTCAGTCTAGACAACTTTTGTTTTGTTTCTGTTGCTTGATAAATGCAGTTGCTTGAGAAATCCACTCATAAACTGTGCTGTTTTTCCCCTTATTTATTACATCCACTAAGGCAACTTCCAGGTAGTAAAAGTGGAAATATCAGAATTTATGAGATGATGCAGACCCCCAGAGTGCATGATCATTTTTGTTTCTGTAAGGCAAGGAATACGAAGAGGCGTGGGTTAAAGTTTCAGGAGGCCCCACGTCTACCTTAAAACTTCATATGTTTAGTCGTGTATTCACCTTTTTCCTTTCATTACGGTTGTGTTTCTGAGTTTCCATCACTAATTTACAAGTAGAACTTATAAGAACTTGAATTATACAAAAGGAACATCTCTAATCAGCACATCTTCTGTTTCCCTCCCCCCTTCTTTCCTATCTACTTCCTCCTCCTCAAGCCTCCCCCTTCTCCAGGGATGAGGTCACCATGTGAGGAAAGATGGAGTGATTATGAGTCCACACTTTTCTTAGCTGGGTGAGTTCTGGATATCTTCAGAAACATCTCAGTATTTATAACTGTTCAGACCTGGTTAGAAATGTAGCATAAAACACTGTGCAACTGAGTAGGTTAAATGATTGTCCTGTTATCCATCATCCATTCAGTAGCCACTGTCAACATTAGTCTCTCACAGATGTTAGTTTTACTTACTGTCTTTAAACATTGAAAGATGTTGCTAATTTTCATGAATACAGTATGAAAACACATTAAACAAAAAAGCAATGTATATATATTGATTGTTTTGGTAAATTATGCATATTTTACCTCATATGTAGTGTATGGGATTGCATATGTGATGCAGATTTAATGGATGCTTGATACATTTAACTCTGAAAATTAAAAAAGCTGATGATGTTCTGGTGCTGGTGCCACCCCCACAGATTCTGATATCTGCCCCCCTCTGTGTGACGTGCAGGAGAATCACAAGAGAACCCAAGAGAGCGTGAGACCATCATGGCCCCTAACCACCTACACAACCCTTAACTACAGTACACCACAGATATGATTCACATCCATTGAATTGTTACGGATGGCAGGAACCTTTCAAATGTGTCATGAACACCTCATGGACCACTTCCACTGTTGTTTTCATGAGAATTGGGTTTTCTTTGTTTCTTTTTTTTTTACCAACGTGGGGGGGGGGGGGGG
>NW_023340095.1:7281690-7281856 GCF_004916995.1 Morone saxatilis | reverse complement strand
CTAAACAAACAAACAGACTGATGATGTCATCACTGCTGCATTTGGTTTATCTCCTGGTGACAGACCATAATGCACCGGGCTATTGACCCCCGCAGGGAACCCAAGCTGGATGGGAGGAAGTTAGAAGTCACAAGGGGACATGGTGGTCTGAGTGTGTGTGTGTGTG
>NW_023340095.1:7273107-7281638 GCF_004916995.1 Morone saxatilis | reverse complement strand
GTGTGTGTGTGTGCGTGTTACAGCCAACAGATCTCACAGACAGATGCAAATTGTGCTGTATCCTAACAACACCATAAAAGTATATTCTCCACCCTACTTTCCCAGCAGCCCTCCACAAGGGCCATTGGACACACCTATGGCATCTAATCAGGATCAAATAGATTTACTGCGCTGCCTCATAAAGCAGCTGCTTTCAAACTTTTCCTCTCGTGACATAGTCATGTACAACTATGAAAAACCTGACGTTTATATGCAATTAGCGCAGATGGCCTCAATTTTCAACACAAACAGGGAATTCCATACTTAACAGACAGTAACTATGGAATATACTCATGATTGGACCAAGGCTATGTTCAGACTGACAAGCCCTGCGTGAGAAAACACAGCCCTCTCATTCATTTCAATGAGGCCAGTCTGGCGACGCAGCAGGGGGGACAACATTTGCTGTAATGCACCATGACATCATCGGACATGATATTGTTTTGGCCAGTAAAATATGTGGAAGTGAGCAGTCTTTGTGGATTACATGTCAGCACTGTATTTCTGTAGTTTAAGCCTCAGTCATCTCCAGAGGTATTAGATAGAACACGCCCCTGCTGCCCTGTATGTTGTTTTAATGCAAGGCTGATTTTAGTATGAACACTCACTAAGTCAGACTGCAGAGGCGTAATGTTACCTTTGGCTGAGCTTCGGAGTATATTTTTGCTCAGAAATAGGGCTGTGGGTATTCCCCCCCATCACTTACACTGAAACTACTTTAAGAAGGCATACCTGTGTGAAACAGGAACCTATCTGCTCTCTTCTGTCTGTTTAACTGACTGAATGAATCATGATCAATACTTGCATTGGAGGAATGTAACTGTCAGTTTTATGGTGTTGCAATCTTTATTCTGCTGCATGTGGGTGGTGCTAATGTTCACACAGAGACGCTGTTTTGTAAGTCAGACATTTTCACTTGGGAAACATTCTCATTACAGCTGTATCACAAGTTTACAGAAATCACAAACAGACAATTTTATACTTCTTTTATTGTGTAAAAGATATATAACATTATACGTAGCATTCCAAAAATTTTAATCTCACCCAGTTTTTGGTTCAAACCCAGAAGGGTCCCATGGAAAAACACTTTCCTATAGCCTATGTTCACAGGCTGAAAATGAGTTAAAAGCCCTCTCAGAATGGTTATCACTATTATGGGAGAATTACTTGTTTTTCTTAAGTCTGGGCCCGTGTCAGAAATGTGGGTACTGGCCTGGGAATTTTTTGTGTTGGTTCCCAGATTAGGTGTCCATTTCCACAAAATATTCCCTAGGAGAATACTGTGCTTTTCATGCCTTTGATTACTGTGGTAAATAAAGGAACGAAGGGGGTTGACTTGTAAACTTCTTGGCAGATTGAAAAATGTTACTATGTTTCGGTGGTTAAATGGACAAAGAGCTTTTTGGACTACTTAAGAAAGATGTATGAGCCTAGAAAGTGACCTGTCTGACCCTGCTGTCTGATCTGGAAATATTTAACATCCTCATTTCCATTTTTTTGTTTGTTTTTGTTTTTTCCATGGCCGAAACTTATTTTATAGCTAGAAAAAATACAGGTTGATCTCCACATTTTGAATCCCTCCAAATATCAAGATAGCTAATATTGTGAGATATAATAATAAAGATGTAAATAGAGTGGACTTCACAGTTGTCAGTGGCCTATTCACTGTTTTCTCGTGACAATATAAAGGCATAAATCTCACATTAGTTACCAAGGGAGATTGGGACTCGGGTTTCCATGGTTACCCCATAATACTGGTGAAGAATTCCAGAGTCATAACATGATTTCAGAACAGATAGGGGGAGTGAACCAGACTGAAAGAAAAAGTGAAGGAATGAGAGAGAGAAAGAGAATAAAGAGAGCAATGTTCATCTACATTGTGCACAAATGTGTTTGGTTGAATCATTATAATATCCTACAAAAACAGTTACTAAGCACAGAGGGCATGGAAATTCAGGAGAGCTGGGAAATGATGACTTCCCTCAAACGTCTGACTCATACACAGTCATGTGGTAATTAGAGGTATACATATAACTACAGATGGAGATGTTTGGGAAGAGTTGCTTGTGTGTGTGTGCGTGTCCTGGATGTAGCAGCGAAGGAACCTACTATATTTGCATGTGTGTTTTTATGATCTTGGGGGCAGAGTTAAGTTTTATAACTATGTGCAGAACACTGAGATGTGGGATCAGAGATTGAGGAATATCTTTCTTACTCACGTCACTATTTTTCCAATCGTCAGCCAAAAGGAAGAACAGAGCAACAGTTTGTAGCTGACACAACAAAACTGATGATTCACAGTGGACTAAAACATGTTTTGGTGAAATCTTGTTTTTTAATTCCTAATTTTTGTTTGTGTTCTTTTTTTGTCCTGAAAGCACCTATAAATGTGCTATTGAAATCTCTACATAAGACATAAACCATTAGCTAGTAGAAGTTGAACACTGTGTAAAAGATCTTTTAACATACATACGTTTAGATAAGCAAGCACACAGAAACAGAAGATCATGGCCAAATCCAGCATGTTAAAATGTCCAGTATAATAAAAACACCCCCCACAAACAAAATAATAATAATCACAACACTTTTTATCACTTACCTGCAGCGGTGTCTATCAATGCAGATTATTTTATTTTATTTGCCCAGATTTTGATGTATGTCTCCATGAGATGTCTGCCTCCATCCCAAAGCAACAGAGGTTAATTGAATTTTGTGTGTGGAGCTCTGAAAACAACATTTAAAAAACCCAACAGCAACAGGTCTTCACAGATACAGTGTCCCTCTTTTCATTGGAACTACTATTCTACTGTACAATATAAAAATATGCAGGGATATATGTTTAAACCGTGTTCAATACCATCATAATGTATACGGATGGGATAAGTGTGTGAATGAAAAATAAAATTAAATATAATATTTTCTTTCTACCTCTTCCTGAATTTGAGTGTTACATCATAACCTGCATGAGTCAGTTTGGTCTGGGTGGAAACCAGTGAATGGAAACACGTGGGCATGCACACACACACACACACACACACACACATACACTTCCAGATGGCTTTACACTGTACTAGACACTCCAGTAGCATTGGAAAGATATCAAGTGGTAGGGGAAGAGTGAGAGAGGTAGTGTGTATTTATGTTGATGTGACTTGTATTAATAAAGTGTGTGTGCTTCTTAGTACATTTACTGTATGGTGAAGTTGATTAAATTAGTTTGTGTTAATGTTACTGTTAAGTATTCAGTGACTTTATCAGACATCTGGATATGTCATAAACAGTAGGCTAATGAAATCTCTGTTTGGTGAGAAAGGGAAAGCAAAAGAATGAAGGCAGCAAAGGAAAGGAAAGAAATACATGAGTTGAGAGGAAAAAGGATGGTAAAAGGAGGGATGGAAATGTTGAATAAATTAAGTAATAACCGGACAAGGATTTGTGCATTGAAATATTTTAACAAATCCCATCCTCATTGTGCTTGAATTCCTGTATGCTTTGTTGAGGAGGGGATTCAAGGAGTATATGTGTGTAAACATGTGTGCAGTAAATAGAAGAGATCAAGAGAAGGCTTTGGTTCCTTTCATGTCTTTAGACAAGCTACATTATTAGAAGAGCTTCTGTTCCTTTGCTACCTGTCCACTGAACCAGGACAGATAAATCAGGTCAGTTCTTTTGATGTTGTGCAGTGACCTGCCCTCAAATATCTGCTCTGCTATCAGAACAGAGGAGTGACTGTTTTACTTAAGGCAGGCAGCCCACTCTCCTGAAGCTCTTTATTAATCTCTCTGAAAATATATGGTGCAGAGAGACAGGAAAATGAGAAGGGACAAATGCCAGATGACTCAGTTGTGAGGACAAAGTACAGCTACAAATAGTAATTTTGAACTACTGCAACTGCCCATCTTTGACAAAGATAAGAGATAAAACAGACTTAAAGACAAGATAAATAACAAACTGAAAACAGGGGGATGCTTTTTACCTCCAAAAGGGCTTGAATGTCTGATTAACAAAATTCATCTTTGCATCTTGGCTTGATGGTGAATTACTAACTAACAGTCAGTTGCATTGAATGGGTACTAAGCTGATCTGTATTTTGGATTATCCCGCTCTCTCTTCCCTCAAAGATCAGCACTGTTACTGATTGCTATTGGTGAACCGTGAAAATGTGTGTGTCAAAGTTCAAGAGTGGAGTGAAGTATGGAGGATTTACTTTTCCCTCCTTGGAGGAATCCAGTGATAGAAAATTAGGTTATTTTACTGTGAAACATTGCAGTTTCTTATCCTCAAGTAACTTAGTTTGAGGCAAAAAAGTGGAAATCAGTGGTGAGTTAACCATGTCCTTTATTTTGAACATACTTTATACCAGCTTCAAGATTTTGTTAGTGGAATCACTGGGCGTCAATTAAAGTACAGGCCAATGGTTCCCCTAAAAGGCCTATGTTGTAATAGTACAGTTAATTATGTACAAATACGTATAAAGTTTGTTTTGTAGGCATTTTCTACATCCCGAAAATTTCCCTCTTAAGCAACAAAAACTGATTCATGTTCCTGTTGCATCCACTCATCTGGGTCATTTGACGTACATTTTGAAATACATACTGTATCTCACCCATGAATTAACAAATGCAATACAAAAAAACAAGAAAACATCTGTACCATCTATATCACATCTGTGATTGATACACAAGGATAGATGAGCTCAAAAAGGAAAATGTAAGAAAGAATTCCCTCACTCATACCCCACTCATCGATTCCAATTAAAGACACTTACTTTTGAATCAGTGGTGAACCAAACCACAGTGTGTCTTTTGTTTTGCAGCACAGCATAATATGATGTCATTCATGTTTTCTTACTACACTGTAAAACTTCTAAACTTTTTAAGCTTATTGACTGTGTCAGCTGAACACAACTAATACCTGAATAGCTTCTTTGTATCTGCGTGTACATTAGAATATGAAAAGTTAAACAACAACACAAGATTGGATACAATGGGAGGAAAAAAAAACATTTGAGTTGTTAAATTGTGTCTGGGGAGAAAACAATGATTCACCACTTTTTTTCACATTCTGGAGACTGAACACTTTGACCACCATAGATGGACATAGTCTGCTTCTCTGGTTGTTTGGGTGTGTGTGTGTGTGTGTGTGTGTGTGTACGTGGGCATGTGTCCATGCCTCAGGCACTGCAACATTATCGCTTTGTTGTCTGAAACAACATATGTCCACTGTAAAATTACACCCATTCAAAACAAACATTTCACTTTGCCCACCAACTGCAGTTTATCCAAATTATTTCACCAATAAAAAAGAAAACCACACGCATTGTGAACTTCCACATTGGTCACAATGTAGTCCAAAAACGTTAAGTCACAAGTAACCCTTAAATACTAGGGGATTATCAAAACATTACTTCCTCTAATGTGTAATTGGATGGGCCTGAAATAGATGGCAAATACACTACAGTGGCTGTACAAACAGTCCATGCTCCATGGATTATTTTCCCTCAAAGTCAGAGATGCTGGAAAATGCTTCCAAAACAGCAAAGAAAGAAAAACAGTGATATATACCGGCAGATTTAGGCTGCTGTTACATTGATTTTATGTTGAGATATCTTTGTAGATGGTCCTACACATGAAATGTCTGTTCTGTTTCCAAGCCACAAATGAGAGAAATGGCCGGCCTCAAATGGCAAACTAACACTTCTGCCAAGGCCCTGATACACCAAGCTGACCTCAGAGAGCTACTGTTTGCTTTACTCCAAATCACAGCGCCCACATTGCCCTACATCACCAGTTCCCAGGGGTTCCAACCCTCAGGGGATGCCAAAGCGTCCCAGGGGGCTCAGAAGGCCTTCTTCATTTTAAGTGTTATGGTTTAAAAAATATACAGTCAGTCTATATTTGAGCATGTGTTGTTTTTGAAGTTAAGATTATTATTTAAGATAAGACAGGGAAGACCTGAACACAAGTTATATTCACAGAGCTTTCACTCTCTGATAAATAGCCTCATCCTAAGTAAGCAATTAAATGGCCGAATACAGACAGAGTTGTATAAAAAGTTTCTAAAAATATCAGGAAAACTATGTTCACTATTTGGGTTAATTGTGCAGTTTATCACTTGTTCTGTACTGTTACTGTTATGCTTTGAATATGATAGCCATAAAATATATCACCTAATCAGGGGTCAGTTTACTCAATGATAGAAAAGGGGTGACGTTAAGCCCTACATCATGTCACATGACCCCTCACTTGCCATTATACTTGAACACACCACCTTAACTGCAGCTTTTTGTCCAGCTTATTTTGCCAAAATGCACATAACCTTCACAGAAACAATATATTAAATCTTACCATCAACATTACAGCAATAGTTAAATAGTAATATTTAAATTAGTACACCAATGCAATGGCACTGTCATCTCTTAGTTCTTCCTTCCAACACGTCTCCAGAGAAGTGTGGGAACCATGAGAGGCAGAAAAATGGCAGAGACAGGTTGTGACTATATTGAGCCTTACCGAAGACGAGAGGACCAAAGCAAATAAGCATCCAGCAGACACACTTACGCAGACTAGACGAAGGCATGCCGTAACAGCTATTAATTATATAATGCTCACTGGTATTTTCAGGAAATCATTTTCTTTCTCTCACATATCCTACTTCTATTTTTTCCAGGCCAGATTCCTGGGCCTGCTCACACAGTTTCTCACATGACCTTTTTATATAAAGTTTTCCTCTTTAGCTCATGCACTTTTTAGCGAACAGATCCAACCCTAATATCATGAGTTTCTCTGACTGACACAACAGACATTTTCATCTAATAAAAATGAACATTTTGGTCATCAATTAGTCTGGGATGGTTTCGTCTTAATTATGATGTTGTATCTGAACTGAGATATAGCTTTTATTTATAACTTAATCTAACTCCTACATTGTGAGTAACCTGTAAATATAGAACTTTATACCCAAACCACATTCAAAAACCTGAAAGAACTTGTTTTGTTATAGTGTTCGATAATTAGACCTATCCAGATATCCATGCACATCTGGCATCAGGAAGCATCTAATACGTGTATCAACTTGTCCAGTGTTGCTTCCCTGCTCACACTTGATGGAAACTGCCAACCCCAACATTACTACACACATTTATAATCATCAATACAGTCACACAGGCAGATTTACAGTGAGTTTTTGGTTCTGACGTACTGGAAATGTATCCAAGTTGTCTGACAGAGGTCTTTTCCTTTGTGGTCTACCCTCCGAAGTATCAGTTTTTCTCCTCTTTCTTTTTCTCCTGTGGTTTCTACTGTGCATTTCCTTCCTATTCCTCGTTTATTGCTTTCCTAAAGTTCTTTCTCGCTTCTTCTTGTTGTATCTTTTCTGTGTCTTTCAATCACTGTCCACACCCATCTTTTTTGTCTATTGTCTCTTCCTCGTCTTGTCTATAATCAGTTTCATCCTCCTCCCTGTTTGAATGACCCAAGATGATCCCAGAGCAGCCATGTTTTTATTCATCCCTCATCTGAAACCTCTAATCACTCTATCTGCCTTACAGTTACTATAAAAAGATGTTCAGTGTGGATGTGTCTATATGTGTACTTTTATATTTGTGTCTGCTGTAACCCTGTGTGTCACACCCAGTTAATACATCATGATAACTGCAGGATTGGATCTGGTCCTAATGGAGTTAGAGAAAGTGTGTGTGTGTGTGTGTGTGTGTGTGGCTGTGTGTCATTATACATTTGTGTCTGTTCATGTCATTTACATCTGTGAAGTGTTTTTCTACATCTCTCCATCTTTCCAGATGTGGATGAGTGTCTGCTCCCTGCAGCTGTAACACGCTGCCTGTTTGGTTGTGTTAACACTCCTGGGAGCTTCCACTGCCAGTGTCCTCCCGGCTACAGCCTTCCGTCTGCAGACAGCCACTGCCAAGGTAAGGAGACACTCACTAAACATTACTTTAAAACATGTCTTGCTCTTTTTACCATACTAGCAGCATGGCTTTAGGGGTGGTTAAGTTTGTTTCAGTTGGTTTACCACTTTGATCCAATATCTCAACATCTCTCGGATGGATTGGCATGAAATGTGGTACACACATTTATGTGCCCCTCACAATAAATTGAAAGTACTTTGGTGATCCCCCAACTTTTCATCTAGGGCCATTATCCGGTTTAGTTTCAAGATTTTTAAATAGATTACAGTTTCTAAAAAATCAACACCAACCATTGCCAGCACTAAGAAAATGTTTTCTATTAGTGCAACTTTGTTCCAGTGCCATTGCACTTTTGATACTATGACAATAAATTAGAAAAGGTGTAGACTTCGTTGTCTTTTTCTCCTAAACTTCTCCTTATCTTATCTAGATATAGATGAGTGTGCTGTTAATCAGGGGCTCGGGCCATGTATGCAGCAGTGCCACAACTCACCAGGATCCTACCAATGTTCCTGCACGTATGGGCACATCTTAGCTGGAAATGGACACAGTTGCATCACTGAGT
>NW_023340095.1:7267546-7273007 GCF_004916995.1 Morone saxatilis | reverse complement strand
CGCCTTTTAATTTATAACTTATAATCTAACTCCTACATTGTTGAGTAACCTGTAAATAATAGAACTTTATACCCAAAACAATTCAAAAACCTGAAAGAACTTGTTTTGTTATAGTGTTCGATAATTAGACCGTATCCAGATATCCATGCACATCTGGCATCAGGAAGCAATCTAATAACGTGTATCAACTTGTCCCCAGTGTTGCTCCCCTGCCTCACACTTGATGGAAAACTGCCAACCCAACATACTACACACATTTATAATCATCAATACAAGTCACCAAGGCACGATTTCAGTGAGTTTTTGGTTCTGACGTCTGAAATGTATCCAAGTTGTCCTGACAGAGGTTTCTTTCTTTGTGGTCTACCCCCGAAGTATCGTTTTCTCCTCTTTCTTTTTTCTAACTGTGGTTTCTACTGTGCATTCCTTCCTATTCCTCGTTTATTGCTTTCCTAAAGTTCTTTCTCGCTTCTTCTTGTTGTATCTTTTCTGTGTCTTTCAATCCCGTCCCACAACCATCTTTTTTGTCTAATTTGTCCTCTTCCTCGTCTTGTCCTATAAATCAGTTTCATCCTCCCTCCCCTGTTTGATGACCCAAGATGATCCCAGAGCAGCCATAGTTTTTATTCATCCCTCATGCTGAAACCTCTAATCACTCTATCTGCCTTACAGTTTACTATAAAAAGATGTTCAGTGGTGGATGTGTCTATATGTGTACTTTTATATTTGTGTCTGCTGTAACCCGTGGTGTCACACCCAGTTAATACATCATGAAACTGCGGATTGGATCTGGTCCTAAATGGAGTTTAGAGAAAGTGTGTGTGTGTGTGTGTGTGTGTGTGGCTGTGTGTCATCCAAGAAAACCATCACATTGCGAGCTGGCCATTAGCCAATAGAGATAAACTCTTAATTAGCCTTCTACTGGGGTTGCTAGGCAGAAACAGATATCTCCTTTGAGAGTTCCTCTCATCAAAGAGAACCATGATTGCTGCAAAATCTAATTTTGTCACGTTTTATATCTTCCTTTCTCCTTTTTAATCTACTACGTCCTCCTCCCTTTCACTTGATTTCTCTCTCTCTCATCCATCTCTCATCCTCATCTCATCTCTGTGTGTGTGTGTGTCTCCCTTTCTCTTTCATGCTTTCTCTTGTTTCTTTCATTGGCTTCTTCCTGTCAGTAAACAAACAGAGAAAAACTGTTTCCGCAACCCAGCCATTATGTTAAATTAAACTTAATCTGAAAGTGGAATCCTTTGTAATCATGCAAATACACAAGGGTTAATGAGTACATTACTGGAACGATTTACTTATATATTTCTGAATGAAATATGACAACAGATACCCAATATGATGCTCACCACATAAGAATCAACTACTATTGTCTAATATTATGTTAATATAATGTTGTATAAAGAACTCAACTCTTCACTACTGAAGTTACCAGGTTTTTACCCAGCAGTAAACGATCATTAACGGACAGTAGATGCAAATGTAACCGCCCCTAATGAGCATAATTACTGTGATCTCAAATCATCATAGAGCCCTCACGAGACTCCATTTACTGATGACACAGATACAAAATAGAACTGAGATGATTACCGGGGAGGCAAGAAAAAGAAAAGAGATGGAGCATTGAAGTACAGTTGAGCTTTGTTGCAAATTTTCTGAGGAAGCACAGGGTGAAAGAAAAGAAAAGAGCATGAGAAAGAGCTTGGGTTTCTCCTCTTGTCACAGGGCAGGAAGTTTGCCAGACAAGCCCTCTGTCCACAATCTGTATATCAGAGTCCCTTCCTCCTCCTCTGTTACCCGTCTTTCACGTCCCTCACCTCCTCCTCCTCCTCCTCCTCTCTGTCCTTTTTCAGACATCTCTCTTATCCTCAGTCACTTCCTCTGCTCTCACCTCCCTTCCTCCTCCTCCTCCTCCTCCTCCTCTCTTCTCTAATTTCATCTTCCGCCAGCCCGCATCTCTCCCTCCTGCTCCATATCAGTCTTTTAGAAGACAAAGATATGGAATCAGGTATGAAAGGCCGGCCAACTTTCCAAATGTTCGATTCCCAGAAAAGACAGAAAAGTGTACAGCGTGGAATATTAAGATTTTTATGTCATTTCCGAGCAGTGTAATATTTTAAATGTCCAGCGTGTAGTTGATGATTGCAGCACCCTCGCCTAACTCTAATGTTCCAAGCGTGAAGGAGAAACTACGGTGTACGTGGTTTGTCTCTACTGTAGAAATATTGTGGTTCAGCAGGGCAGACTCTGTAGAAGAGGGCTTCATCTATAGATAAAAATGTCTTATTCTAGGGTAAAAATACAACAATTCCTAGTTTTAGTTAATTATACACTAATGAAAACATGGATATTAAATTCAGTTAGATCCTCCTAAATGTCACACACTTTACCTTTAAGAGATGCCAAAAAGGAAAGACAGCATCCTGTTCTCCATGCACAGTAAATAAATAAATAAATAACTTTCAGTCTGTATAATAGGGGAAACAAAGAAAAGCCCATGCCTCAAGGCCCATCTGATAATAATAATCATGGCTGGGGTCAAAAAACTTTGGTCACATAGAAAAATAAAGTAGGTATAATGAGATGAAAAGAAAGACATTTGGAAGTAAAGTTTTGAATGTAATGATTTGGAATTGTGCATCCAGAACCCTTCAACTAATCTAAGCTATTTAGACAATCTATATGTTAATCTTACTTCTAGTTAAATATGTAAACTTAATCTCTCCTTAGTTTCAATCCAACATAATGTCAGTGAGAATGTGAGAGCCTTTTGAGAAACCTAGAGCCAGTCATGGTTCATTAATGATGCTAAAGGCTTTATGAATCATAGCCAGAAACAACAAACCAAAGACTCCCTCGCAGTGTTGTCTTAAAACACTCTGATCCCACTGTGGGTCATTAGAAGGGGGTTTCATATACGTACATCTTGTATCAACACTGATTTGAGTTCACACAGAGAGGAGAGAGGGAGTTACGTATAGAGAGAGAGGAGAGAGAGTGCGTACAGATAGAACAGATAGTGATGGAATAAAAAAAGCAAAGAGGGGAAAAAAAGATGGTTTATGGACGATTGGGAGGTTAAAGGGGATTTTAGATGACTCGCTCCCCACCACACACCAAGTTCCTGGCATTCGTCTTAAAATAATACTGTTCCCCTGCTGAAATTTCCAAGAACAAAAGTAAAAATCAGTTCAGTGCATGTGTCATTTTGAAATCATGTAACTGGATTTGCTAGGAAATGCTACAAAATACCAAATTTTCTGCACAAAATGCACAAAATGACATGAACTTTCAGGTCACGGAAAAAATGGATTTGTAGTGCTAAAATTAGCAGTCATGAGGTCTTCACATGATAGCAGCATGGTTTTGTCAGGTTTTTTAGATGCTTCAGTTAACTAAAGTCGAATCTGAACTTCATAAGAGCCCCTTAGAACTTCAATCTGCATGTATTCATCACTTGTTCTCCTCATGGTCTTTCTAGGTGTGGTTTTAGTATCACTCCCTCTCTGCCTTCATGTTGAAGCAGCTGACTCTACTTTCTTCTTTGCCCTCCATTCCTCTGTCTAACCACCGCTGCGCTCACGCTCTATCATTTAACTATACCGCATTGGGAAAAGCCTTCTTTCTGATAGGTCTACCTCTATGTGTGTGTGTGTGGGTGTGTGTGTGTGTGTGTCTGTGTGTGTCTAATGTGTTCCTCCCAGAGGGAAGGGAGGAGCAAGGTTTTTGAGTCAGATAGGATGCTGAGCCAACTGAATATATGCATAGAAACATGCACACAAAAACACATGCACATTTAAAGACACACAAACAAAACAAAAAAAGAAAAGTCGATGCCTTCAGCACAGCAGAGGAAGTTATTATTCCAATAATATATATATTTATTAATTTAAATGTTACATATTTACTTGTTGCCATGGTCCTGGAGTTATATACTGTGGTGTAACCGCACCTTGGTTTGATTTATCTCACTATATTGGTTTTGGATATTCACTACATTAGTCAGAGATGAAACAGATACAAATCAATGTGTTTGAACAGAGCAAAGCAAGTGGTTGTGTCGTTAAAATTTTAACTCTTAATGAAGATTTAATATTGGCTTTATACTGTATGCGTTTGGTTGACAGAAAATTGTCAATGTGTTTCGTAAACATTCATTCAGACTAACACAATTCCTTCTCTTTTGGTCTACACCAACCCTTGTCTGGTGTTTGGTGCTGGGCAAATACTCACACTTCCCATTTTTTTGCTTCTAACACTCAACTTTGAGGGCAAAATGTTCAGTTGCTGCCTAATATATCCCACCCACAGATGCAATGATAACCAGATAATTGTGTCATTCACTTCACCTGTCAGTGGTCATAATGTTATGGCTGATCGGTGTGGTATACAGGCAAAACAGTTGCCTGCTTTGGCAGAAAAAGACACTGAGAGTGGAGAATGAACCAAAACAGTAAAGTTGCAGGAAGTAAAACCAAAACAATGAGCCAAAAGACAATAAAACACTCCATAAACTGAAGGAAATTGCAGAGTTGGATGATGGTTTGTTAGATTTTATACAAATCCCCACGTTAGCCAAATGTATTTGGAAGAGAAAACCAAAACGAATAAAATCATTACCCCAGCTGTCCATTGTAAACACCCACAGAAACATCACCGTGAAACGATGGCCGCAGCTAAAAAAGCAAGGTCAACGTCGTACTAAACCAGAATTATTAGGTATAGACAGACAGAAAAATGTAATGAGACTGAGATACAGACAGGATGTATAGACATAAATATAGGGAGAATCAGATAAGAGGACAGGTTAGGCAGTCAGACATATGAAGCTTTCCCCCTCATTTGACCTCTGTAAGCAAATGGCAGCTGTTTTTCAATGAGCTCATATTGGTGGAAGCCCAGTATTTGTCATGTCTGCTTGTGTGTGTGTGTGTGAGTGTGTGTGTTAGTGTAGACCTACCAGAGTGGATTTCTGAGCTGTGAGTCACAGAAAGTGGAGATTGCAGAGTCAGGCAGATACATATCCCAGTGTCCCCGAGCAAAAATATACCCCCTACCTATACACACACAGAGGTTTAGAGGTTAACTCCACCTCAGTAGCAGATGTCTGACGTTACACCAGTGTGGCTGTCTGTTCCAACTCTTTTACGGTCAGAGTCTTGCTCATATCCTTTGGGAGAATCTAGCTATACTACGGCATCTATAGGTGTAGGACAGGTTTTACTTATTATAGATGTTAGATCACTTTTAGGGTAAGTTATAACTTGTTTTACACTCTGAAATACACTTTGCTTAGGTCTGTGGTCTTGTTGAGAAACTAAACAACCATATTCGTTTTACACATTTTAAAATAATAATAAAAAGTTTAGTTTTCTGTAAATAATATCACTGAATTACTACCATGTTAATATACTATCCAACATACTGATTTTTAAAGAACCAGTGTGTAGGA
>NW_023340095.1:7266159-7267534 GCF_004916995.1 Morone saxatilis | reverse complement strand
ACTCCCTCGCTTTACCCTCCCCTTTCAAGTGCGAAACAGACTATGGGGGCCGCAAAAAAGCGTGACCTACCTAGAGGCAGTGTTCATGTTTAACCTGGGCTACTATAGAAATGTGGTGGTTCAACCTGGAAGACTACAGGGGAGGCAACCCATGGTGTGTGTAGATAAAAACGACTCATTCTAAGGTAACAAAAACACAACAATTCTTATTTTCAGGTCATTATACACTAATGAAAATATAACTATGAATATTATATTCAATTTATGCCAATAGATCCTCCAAAATGTTCTACTGGACATTTAATGCATTAGGATCCAATTTTAAACAATAAAGATCCAGACTCCACATTTCGAGAAATGATCAGTATTATTGAGAAATACCTTTACTGTGTGTTAATAATTCACACAAACATAAAAATTGCAGGTTTGACTATGGAAAAGTCAGATGGATTGTACTTGGAGATAGCATTTCCCCAAAGGTGGCCTGTTTTCTAGCTGTAGCATGCTGAAAGGCATAAAATAAATGATGGATGGATTGAAAGATGATTGGACCTTTGATGAGACATCACGATGGATGAGTCACCCTGATGTTTGGCAGCTTTAAGCAGACATTCTGAGCATCAAAGTTCACCAAAGATATTCATCTAAATCAAGTTGAGACCATGACTTCACCACAGTGACTGAGCAGATAGCAGCGCCAGACCTATGTAATTTGTAGCATATTGCTACAGTTCATTAAAATGAAAATACTGAAGGTCCCAACAAGTTGTAGACAATTCAGTGTGAGCATTTAACAGATTACATAAATGTATTGCTATTAGTGATGACCGCAGACAGTTCTGGAAAGACAGCTGGAAAGTCTGTTTGGTGTGTTTTTACAATAACATCCTAAGCTCAACTGGTCCATCATAGGAACCAACATGTGAGCCAAAACAGAAGAACAAGGGTTTGTGTGTATGTTTGAGCTTTTTTAACTTTGTTGTTTATATGAGGTACCCAAAGTGACAAAAGTTTTATAATTGTAAAATTGTTCTAGCTGTGCAACATCACTAGTAAATCCTATTGAAGACATGTTTAGACATCTAAAACAGTGAATTAGGATTAAACCATTTGTCAGTATATGTTGAGTTTACATCATTATGTTTTGGACAGAAACATTCCCACAGATAATTTCCACATCTTACTAAATAAAAAATAAAACACATTAATGGAATTTTGGCCGCTAGAAAAACAACAAGTCGAGGTTGCACATACATACTTTTTTAAATCTTTTATTTATTCAGGGAAGGTTCTTTGAGAGGAAGCCTCTCTTTTGCAGGAACTCCCTGATCACATTCACACTCTTACACACCTGGAAGCTGTCCAGTACAACCAC
>NW_023340095.1:7233649-7266086 GCF_004916995.1 Morone saxatilis | reverse complement strand
CCCAGATTTATCCTGCTGGTCTGGGGAGCTTATAACATTTTCATGCCTAACATACGTAACAAACCACATTGACACTGAGCCCCAATCGCATTCCTGCAACCTGGTAATTGTAAGTTCAATAAACACTCTCCTTTGAGCACTATTTTTCCTTCACTATCTCCCTATGAATCTACATATGTCCTAAGCTGCTAGATTGTTTGAATTTCTTCACCAGCTAGCCACCAACGGTGTCTGTCAGCCATTTGGTGTTGGGCAGTGTGGCAATTAGCCAAAGCCTGATATAGGCTAGTTCATACTTCTTTGTCTTACACCTTAATTGTTGTCAATGAGCCACACTGTTGCAGTGTTCCTTTGTTACAATGGATTTTGGTTTTTTTGAGTCAGTCCCACAACTTCTGGTGCAGTGCATACACAATAGAACATCAAATGTGTATTAATCTTCCACTGGAAATAGTCTCCAAGAAATTTCCTATTTTCTCTTTTTTAAGTAATGTTTGCCATAAATTACAGCACTCAGCTATTTTAGCAAGGTTGCTAAGCCTTTAACAAAAGTGAAACTATATATTTATTACCCTTTTTAAACATTTACATTATTTACTTTAGAAGGAACAAATGGGCCAGGGCCTAAGTGCCAAAGACAGCATAGAGATGTCAGAAAATACTGAGAGATGGTCTAACACATTTGTTAGTTTGAATTTTTTTTCTGAAGTCATTATATAAGGAGTAATGTTTCCTTCAGCTTTCATTCACGTGTGACAAAAACTGCATTCTAAATCTGAAAATAGAACATCTTGTTTTTACTTTCACTGTACTTTACTCCCATATGCAGGGTGATTAAAAATGTCAAATTCAACGCATCATGATTAGAACAAAACAAATAAACAATTCAGACTCAAACTCAGCTAAAGGGACAGACATAGAATATGAAGTCACTGTTCTGGTCTGACTAATCCTGTGGTGGATAGAATCATGGAATCAGAATTAGATTTCGATTAGTATTCCAGAACTGCTTCTATTTCTATGAACGGACTCTCTCCTCTTTCGATTGACATGCCAGCTGTGGCACATGCATTCCTATGTGGTAGGTACTGAACACACATACGTCTGATGGTGATGTCCTAAACACTGGACTGGACGGACTATTTTAGGGTATTAAAAGTCCAGTTTTGTAACATTTAGGTAGATCTACTGGCAAAAATGTAAGATAATATGCATATTGTGTATAATGAACTGGATATTGGAGTCATTATACCAGAATGATTCATATTTATCTCCACTTCACAGCCCGTTCTCATTCCCAGGTCGTCAAATACAGATGTGAGTAGTGTTCAGTTAGTTGCAATGTGCAACTACACCGGTAGATGCCACTAAATCCTACATTAGTTCTCCTAAGCTTATAGGGCACACCTCTGTCCAACAACGCAAAGTTTCCTCTGTAGTGTATTATATTTCTATGTGTGACATGCAAAGCCAAAAGACAAATTTTCATTATTGCCTGCATTAATGGACAAAGTTTTGGATCTTTGATCTTGATTAACTGTTTATGCTGTACAGGATGTGTGTGTGCGTATGTGTAGTGTTTCCTGTTTGTTTGTCTTTGTATACTGCTATCTCTGTAAATAAAAAAACATAGCCGCTCCTCCATCTGCACCATCATTACATGACATCATTCAGTCAGGGCGTCTGTTGCAACAAAAGGAGGCTCATCTCTTCCTTTCGTCAGTATGGATGCAGTCTTATATGCCATCAGTACAAAGCGCTGATCCAGCCGCTGATTCATGTCAAAGGAATGGTGAACATTATTGGGTCTGAGTGTGGGGCTTTTTTGTGGTTACGGCTGCAGGTCAGGTACTTTGAGTTAACATCAGATGAGTGTTGATAGAAAACTCAGCCAGGTGATCATAATGGGGGGGATGAATCACTGTCTGCCTTTGCTCTGGAAAGAGGGTTGAGAGGGAGATGAGGATGACAAAAAGAATCTGTGTGGCTTGTTGTGCTTAATAAACCAGACAGCCCTTTCTTTATACACACAATGAATGATTTATTTTTTTATAACTTAAGTAGAATACTTCCTTTTGGTCAGGTTTAATACAAGGTCATTGTGTGTCCTCCCCAATACATACGCTCATACAGTATGTAATAGCTAACCTTGTGCATATGCAAGTATTAATCATAACATAAATCAATATACAAACACATACATGGCATCCATACTTGCCAAATGTAATTGAGAGAGATAAAAACAAATACTTCTAGTTAACCCCAACCTTTACGGTCCTCCGTCCATACCTTCATTTCTGCACTCTAGTCATATCAAAAGTGAGTGATTACACATATAATCTGATTATCATCAACACAGCCTCCAAGAACTGTGTTTGAGATTTTAGCACCATGTATTTTTGCTGTATAAGGCCTTCAAGAGATGCCATATTTAAAAATTAAAATGACCATTTCATTACATCTGCCGTAATTTTTTTAGCTTTCAGACTTACTAACCACAATCGCTTGTTTGACTGATAAGTCCCAATTGCGTTATCATTTAGTAACGGCGAGGAAAACATTCATACACATGTGGAAGTGAGTTTTAGGCAGATTGGGGGGGTAGGGCATGACCTCAACATCTGTCTGAGACAACTCCAAAGATCCAAAACCACATCAGTGAATGCTGTAACACATATACACATAGACCCAGCTGCATCTGGATGTATCCTTTACCCCATGTTAATGTATATCTCATGTGAATAAGATGTGTGTGTTCTTATATTCAACTGGAATCCCCCATCAGTTGTCCAGGAACTTGAGGCTTAATAAAACATACATACCTACAAATTGTCCGATGCTGACCCGCTATCCAGTAATCCTCCATTTGAGTCCTGATCTCCAAGCAGATACAGTTATAAGAATAACAATTACAGTAACAAAATACTTCCCTTAATTCAGGAGACTCCCATTTATCGCCTTTAATCTTGTTCGATTTGAGGGAAATAAATCAGGATATTTCAAGGGCATCTGTGGACTTGTGTAATTACTGATCCACCACTGATGACCACAGACATGCTGTAGAACACACCCTGCCCTGCCCAAAGACTTGCTCAATCCATCTGTGCTGTGTGTGTGTGTGTGTGTGTGTGTGTGTGTGTGTGTGCGTTCTACTTTATTTTCTGCCCTTACTAAGAAACTAAGAATGACAGTGACTTCAAGAACATGCTTTCCATGACTGTGGTGTAAGTGAACACTCGATCGTTATAGTCTGAGAGCAATGTTTAGATTTTTTAAATCCATTCATTAAAACAAAAAGAAGAGTTGAGTTGAAAGAATAGTTGAGTTGGCGAGTAATGGAGTGCTGGTAAAGAGGGTGGTGAAATCCAATCATAAATTTAGAAAAATGCAATAATGAATGGTAATCCAGTTATAAATAGTAAAAACAATGACTTTTTTTGAAAAGCTAAAAGCATCTTTGAACAGAGAAAGTTTCATACAATGTAGGGTTGTATAATGAAATTCAGGAAAATTCACATGCACATTTAAATGAGCAATAAACTACTGAATAAACTACAACTGCAAAGACAACGGTAGATGCTTATGTACTGTGCTTAAAGTACTTTCCTCATAGCTGCAGTTAGCTAGTTAGATTGGTTTCGACCAGAGGCCTCAAACAGCCGGCCGGTGTCCCATTTCCAGCTCTCCATTCCTCTCTGGCCTGCAAGATTTGTTTTATTAGTTTTTTTTTTTTTCATTTGTTTCATAACAATTTGAACTATCATATACAATTAAAATAAAAACACACCTAAACGCCCACAAATGCATGCACTCGGTTGATAAGAAGAGAGCAGGTTTCCTGGCTTTATTTGTTGTTTGTCTACGAACAACAAAGCTGATATAAAATTAAAATTAAAATGTATAGGAACTGCTGTTTGCATATTTTTATTAAGTACGATGTTAATAATGGAAATATTGTCAGAATATTGCACTTTCTTGTAGTACTTGACATTAAAGTGCCCCTCCTATGAGATGACAATACCAACAGCAAGCTATTTTGAGTTGGAGACCTCTGGTATTGCTTTAAATCAAAATCTGCTTCTCTTAACAGGCAATATTCAAATTGCAGTTGGAAGCGTTTGTCTTGAAAGCGATGTAATAATGTTTCCTTTCCTGAGCAGACTTGACCTCTGACCTTGTGTCGGGAGTCACAGGGGTCAGCACACTGTGGCCTGGTTTATTTGCCTGGTTTTTCCAAACATCCGTTACAAATTACCGAGTGTGTGTGTGTGTGTGTGTGAGTATGTAATATGTCTGTTAATGTTTGTGTGCATGGGTGTGACACTGCCTTCAACACTGTCTTATCATAAATTACTCTCTGAGATAAACAGTGGAGGCTTTGAGAGGAGATAAAATGGGGCATTCGCAAAATGCATACTGCCTTGTTAAGTACAAGTAAAGGTAAACAGATTGAACCTGTGTAGCCCCATTTTCCAGCCACCATAAATATATATTTACTATACTGAACCAACCTAATTAATGAAGGTATATGAAAGTCACCTGATGCTTAATCTTACAGGACTGTGTGGGAACACATCTGCATTTATCATTTGATGACATATACATTTTTTAAAGCTCAAATTTCCAACTGTCTGAAAATTATAAACCAAAGGAAAAGTGTAATGTTTTTGAGTCCACAGCCAAAACTATCCTGAGACAAGACTGTAAGAGTCCTCAGCTATGCTAACAGTTCTTTTAGGCTGGACATAGGCACAGCAGTGCTTCACCAACATGCTGACATGCTCACATGCTCACAGTCACAATTCTAAAACACTGATGTTTGGCAGGTTTAGGCTACCTAGTTTAGCAAGCATTTGTGAATTAGCAGGTACAGCTATGGCTGATAGGAATGTAATTTATTTTGCAAATATTTGGTCATAAACTAAATTATTGGACAAAGTAAAATCATGACCACCACCATCAGCATTGCCATCTGTAGGGCCGCGCCACCAGCATGACTAAGTTATACTCACATGCTGAGTTAACTGTGGATCACAAAATCAGACTCTTCATGTCTCTGTAACTGCATTATGTGAATGTAGACGTATCAACAGTTAAACAGCTGTCTGGCTGATCCAGTGTGTCAGGGCATTAGTGAGTGTGTAATGAGAGGTTCCTGTTTGGTAACAGTGGTAAAGATAACTGATTATAGCCATGTTTAGTCTCCAAGAAGATGAGTAAATAAGTATCTTGTCACTGTTTTGACCTATGTATATTATGTGTGAAACCAGTCATGGATTCAGTCGTTTTGTTTGACTCAACCATAAGAGCTTCAAATCCAAAAGGCACTCATAGTTCATCCTGACAGACTTTGACATATAACTAAGTAAACCATTAGTCACTGTGGCAAAGTGCTTTGTATATGGACATAAACATGAAGGTCCTGACCTTATGAGTCATGGGTCTGCATTATAAACTAAATGAAGGACAGCATACACTTAGCGTTGGGTCTGTGTTTATTAGTCTTCACACGCGCACAGGGGAGAGGCTGTGGAAGTGGATGAAGGAAGGGTTTGATGAAAGAAAGCTAAGAAAGAATCGCTTTCTGTATATTCTAAAGTAAGACAGCTAGAGTTAGATGAGAGGATCGATGCCGCTCTCATGTCTGATAAATGTGAAGCTACAGCCAGAATCCCTTAGCTCAAGTTGCAGTTATTTCCTGCAGTCTCCACTGGTTGTCTCAAGAAATAAGCGGGCACCTAACCCCCCATAAAACATGTAATTCTTAGACTTTGGTCTTTGCGCAAATAGACAAATAAGATTCAATGTGTTAGTTAGTTAACTTTAGAGGTGATGGATTTTGGTGCTGTTGCCAGAGCTAGGCTAGCTGTTTCTCCCTGTTTTCAGTCTTTACGCTAAGCTTCTAGCTGTAGTGTCATATTTAACAGAGTGGCATTGATCATCTCACCTAACTGTCCACAAGAAAACAAATCCCCAAAATGTTAAACTGTTCCATTAAACTGAATTAAATCCTAATAGTATAATACATTTTCGGTGAAAAAACATCTAAAGAGCAAAGATGGAAAGAAAGAGTAAAGACAAGATGGACAGTTTATTCAGACATCACTTCACTGTGAATACCCACCACTATGACGAGAAAACCATCGCTCACCACACTGCATGAGTGTGTGTCTGTGGACAACGCCCCACTAGAGACTCTCATAAAACATCTGACCATCAACAGGATCACAGTCACAGTCTGAATGACCGTCGTCTCCATGAATTTCTGTGTGACCATAATGCATTGTACACCCTGCCCACTGACTGGCCTTTGGCAATACATCGTACACACACATAAACACACACACACACACACACACACACACACACACACAATGGTAGATGAGTAGACTTTCTTATGGTGAGGTATTTGGTGAGTTTTTGACCCTTCAACACACACACACTGGCACATACAGGGACATATAGCATCCAGAATGTGGCCGTTTAGTCTTTTGTCTCTAATTTTTGTATTCCAACATACACAATCAATCTCTTAATTACTCCCTTCTTTCTTCTGTCAAATTTACTCCCTATGGGAAGGGGGAGTGGGGTGGGGGTATTTCAGTAAGATTCTGGGGAATGATGTAAGCATTACTCTATCTAAAATGCACACACACACACACACACACACACACACACACACAGTTGTTTAATGAGAAAAAGGTGCAAGCAGCACAATGCCTTGCGGAGCAGCCAGACCATTGGTCCACCTCTCAACTGTTCCCCTCCCCCAGCGTTCTCCCCTCTTTTAGTTCCACATCTGTTTCCCAAAGTTTGGAAGGGGCCTTGGAGAGAACAATATCTGGGTCAGAGTAAACTCTCTCTTTCTGTGTGCATGTGTGTGCGCAAGCATGAACGTGTGTACGACATACCACAATCATTGACTGTATGAAGACTCTCACACTCTTTGATCCTGAAGTGCAGTGTCCCAAATGGGCGTGTGTGGTTTACAGTATATACAACAGTTATTCATAAATGGCTTTGAGTGAAAGCCAAGTTGAGACATTATCATCTGCATCCTGCATAAATCTTGAAGAAAGGGAAGTTCAGAAAACGAAGAAAGGGAAGTGTAATTTCCCATGGATAGACTGCACTACGTAATGTCTTACATTATTTTTGTATTCTCTTGAAAGATTTTGTTAACAGTCACTTTCATACCAAAACAAACAAAACAGCATTATAAGCTATCCTAAGTGTTACTGGCAACAATATTCCTCAAATTACTCATCATTGTTTTAACATTAAATGCTAAATATTCTTTCTTTTTTAATTTTGTGAAGAAAGGTTTTACCCCATCTGTGACACAGAAGGTTTCATCTACCCAAGCACATACTTTTTTTTCTTCCAGTTTAATGTCCATTGGAACATGACTACAGTATATGCTGCCACCTTTTGGACAAATAAGTGACTGACTGACTGACTGAGTACCTTCAGCTGCTGGACTGAGAAAATTACAATTACTTTTATTCGTAAAAAGGTGAGCAAGAAACAACCCAGTATAACAGAAAAGGGTTCATATTTTAGTATCATCATTAAAATCAATTAATAACGTGTTAAAGATGTTTGTGTTGAGATAAAGAAAGACATTTAAATGGATTTTCTCCTATTTATTACAGTATAGACAGTAAATACATCTTTGTACCTGCAGAGGGTTTCTTAGCTTTTTGGATCTGGGTGTCCATATACCTACAATACCAAACCAAAAATAAAAGAGCTCAAACAAACACAAAAAACATGTTTTAACCAGAAGTATCTCTACCTGTAACATTGGCCAATCCTATACAGAGCACCCGAGTTTCCCCAGCTGCACAACAGTTACAAGTGCAACAGAAATGCTATAAGAAAGAAACTTCTAAAAGTTGATGTTATATATATATGATATTCATATTGTGATATTGTCTAAAATAAACTTTTAAAAGAAAATTCAGAAATTAAAAACACAGCATTTTTACAGTGCATTACAAACTGTATCTAAACAATACAGTAATTGTGCAACTTACCAATACGCAGTGGAATAAAATTAGTTCACTCAACAGGACACATCAAATAGTAGGTATTTGAGGTTTGCCATTAGAATTAAATTTGCCTCTTTGCCAACTAAATGAATAGTAGAGAGTAGTGCACACAGTATTGTCATTTGTCATCACTTGTCTTTACTCTCTCTCAACCTTTATGTCTTCATCTGTCTCTGTGTCTCAGCCTACTTTCTTGGGATATTTCTCTTTGGCCAGTCTGACAAACTCTTCAGCACTGTCCAGTGACACCAGGCGGTCCTGAAAGAAAGATGGAAGGAGATGAATGAAACAAGTAAAATCAGACACATAACAACAGTGAGGGGAGATAATGGAAGAGAGGAGGGAAAGACTGGTGACCTGAAGATGGGAACATGTGAAAGCATACTGTAGTTTTAAAATTAGATCAAAATGTGCCCTAATTAAACTCGTATTGACTGGTACAGAGCTGCCCCTTCTTCTTTTTATTAAGTTACAGGAGTTAAGATTGAATTTTCAAAATCCTTCAGACTTTCCAAAATGGGTCACTTCCTTAAGTTCACCTTTGAAGCTATTCTGCTTTCCGTTGCGAAAACACTGTTGTTTACATTTTGCCAAAGCATGCTGGGAGTGTGTGTGTGTGTGTGTGTGTGTGTACCATGACATGAAGGTATCTGCTCTGGTGTCCAGTCTCTGGAGGAAACAGAGAGGTGTGGTCCAGCAGCTGTTCCAACAGTTCCGTCGCTTTGTTAAGATGCTCCTCATCTCGACTGAACCGGCTCTGTCTGTTGACACACAGCAAGGCATCTACCTCACACTGATAACCTGCCGAGAGACGAGGGAAGATCACACACTGACAGCAGAGTACAACAGAATATTGTAAATTGGATATTTTAACTAAACAGAATCACATCAAAGTGTTTCACCTAGCTGCAGCAGGATTTTCTTCCATCGAGATCTGACTTCTCGCCTGGCATAGCGTAAAGTGTGTATGTCATAATTCAGCTTCTCCCATTCCTATAAGCATACACACAATATATCATGTAATAGGTCTTTTTGGACAACCAAACTTTTTACGGTTAAAAGATAAACGACATATGTAGTCACATCTTAAGTTTTTAACAACTATATATATATACAGATATGTCGCTTAATTATCTTTTAACCATCTTTAAAATATGGTTGTCTTTTCAGCATAGACAAGTCAAGCACATAGCATATCTTAGCACAGGAAAGGAGAAAGTTGACCGAGGATCCAACGGAGGTGGGACAGGGTTTGGATGATTTTCAGCCATTGTGAGGCTATGGTGCTTTTTAAGTAAATAATTTTTGATGGTAAATGTGATTTGGTGACCCAGCTTCAACCTGAGCAGCAGTCTAATCAGTCGGTAAATTAAAACATTTGTGTTGGTGTGCAGGGTCACTTCAAGGAAACAATAAAAACTTTCTTGAGCCAAACAATCTAACTAGTAATGTTTGAAACTGGAGAAAAATAATCTAAACTTTAAAGCAGAGAGACAGAGTGGCTTGTTCTAATTTCTTTACTGGGCTAGTTTTTCCCCAGTGCTGAATTACCTTTTAATGTAACAGACCATTCCTCAGTTTGTTTGGCCTAATATTAAAAACAGTCTCACAACATGATCGGGATGGTTCAGTGAATATTCTCTTTGAATGGCCAGCCAGGCTGTTGGCCTACATCTCCATCAAGGAATTCATTAACACAATGTGCCCACTGTGTCCTGCAGCCTGACTATTTTCCACACGAAGACTGTCTGTCACATGTTCACCAAACTTAAACTCTCTGCTCAGAGGTTGCAGTCGCACATCCTGACATTTTCAGGTAAAGCCTTTGAGTTATGGTCCCAATGTGTTTCCTCTGCATAAAAAATAGTAAGAATTAAAGATAATATTGAGCTTATCACCAAAAATAGCAATATCAACCTTTTTGGTTCATCCTATTTAAAAGAAATAAGTAAAACTGATTTTCTGAATGTGGGTACGAGGTACTGGAGTCAGTTACAGTTCAATCTGTGGTGTTCATGACATTTCAAGCCCTCCAGTATAGTAGTTTAGTACGTAAAGCAAGCACTGAGTGGCTTTCTTAAGTCCAAACATACAAGTATTTTACTGTATGTACTGCAGGGATCATCCTTTAAAGGTACCATTATCCACCAACACACACACGTACATGTCTAACCAGTTTTTAACATAGTGGACAACCTACAGTAAGTTACTGTGTGAGAAGTACTGGGTCAATAATTTAGTAAGTGAATAAAGACGCATGTCACCTTTCTGTGTGTGTGTGTGTGTGTGTGTGTCAGCTTCTTTTAGAATGAGGACAAACCAGACAAAAGCTCAATCAATCAACGACATTGACCTTTTACTGTAACTGTTGATCAAATTAACAGTCAAAACTCTCCTCATACATTTTCTGAATAAATGCTAATAATAGTATATATATATAATATATATATAATATAATCATATATTTAAGCATATACTCAATCTTCTTATTAACATTTAGCACCAGATGTAGCTACAAACTGTCTCCTGTCATACTTTCCTTCATGATTTTGCAAACACCACGTTAATTTCTTCTGTGTGATATTTATTTGGAATCTAGGTCAAATTAATTTACTAATATATGTCAACATTAAAGTGAGTCAAAGGCTTCTTTGACAGCAACCTGTGTATGTCCTCTCCTCTTATTATATAATTACATTAGAGAGCCGCATTGGACCAGACTGAATTACTGAATTACTGTAGTCCCTCCTGGTACTAGTACACGTGTGGATTTGAAAAAGAATCGGGCTATGGAGAAATACAGTTAATCTTTATCCAGATCTAAAGACCAGGTCTCTGCTTAGTTTAATTGTGGGAAACTGATCAACTAAAGCCATGCACAAAAAATAATGTCAAATGGATTTAAGTATTCACTGTTAATAGTAGTCAATAGATGATAATCTTTTGTCAGTAACAAATTGTAAAATGTAAGAATGTTATAAAAATGGCTTTCAAGCGTAAAATTGAGTCTTTTGCTGCATTTTCAGCATCCCAGCATGTACAATGTGCACTCACGGTTGTGTATGTGTACAGATATAAGTGGTGTCTACCATCTATATTAAACAGTAACTTTAAAGCTCCACCTTCACATTTATTCACAGTTGATATACATCCAATTTCCAGATACACTAAACAGATTAGTTTATTAAACTGATTAATAATTAGCTTAATCTGTCAAATTTACAATACCACACTTATTCTTAAAACCAATTAACATTCAACCATGTGGTGAATCTAAATAATGAAGTGACTGTGGTAAACTTTAAATAGTGTATCATGTGTCCTGTCTAGATTTAATTTTACTCCTTGGTATGTGCTACATACCAAGGAGAGGGAGAAGAAGTTCTATCTTCAGGGATTAGTTGTTGTTAAAATATGCAGAAATACCAGATTTTTTAAACAAAAAATTTATACAGTGAAAGGATGTGAACAGATATGCTGCTGCTTGTGTCTATTTGTGTAATGTGTAACTCGCTCTCACGGTGTCTCTTCTACATCTCATAAGCAGCTACAAAACTCTTTCTCTCACCTCTGTAGCTTTGTCAGCCTGGTCTCTCATGCTGATAAAAGCCTGCAACTCCCTGTCTGATCCTCTCCTGATGGGAAATTCACAAGGTCTGTTTACGGTGGCCCATGGATCCACTGGGCTCCTCTGGCTTGGCTGATGGTTCCATGGGCTCTTTCTTGACGGCTGTGGCCCAAAAAGGCTCTCCCCTTCTGCCTCACTGTCACTGGAGTCACTGGACAACAGCTCTGGTTGTCTAGAAGCTGTGGGGGTGTGCATGCTGGACAGAAGGAAGAAGAAGAAGAGAAAAATACTGGTTTAAAGGTTTGAAACTCATCAAGTTGAGTTTGATTTTATTAAAATAAACAAAGATTAAAGGCAGGACTTTGGGTTGTCATCACATCTGTTAGGTGTCTCACCGCAAAATAGCACTCTTCTCCTCCTTGTTGTGTCTCAGGTAGTACCGACAGCAGCAGATGGTAAACTTGGCACCCATCGGCCCTTTCCTTTCCAAGTTCTCTGCAATCAAAATATTCTTCCTGACAAAATCCTCAAACAGTCACACCTCCTCCCACAGGATTCCTCAAGAAATCTAAATATTTCCAAGCTGAAATGTATTCATTTGCAAATGTTGAAGACTAAAACTCCAGGCAATATCTCAACTTGTAATGTCCGTCCCCCTTTTCCCTGTGCCTATCCTGGCCTGAATGAGAGCCATCTGTCAATTACATTATCCACGTGAGCCCAAACAGGGGTCAACAACAACAACAACAACTCACACACACAGGACAGTTCAGTGATGAATGGCACATTTATTCAGCAACTCCTGATGGTGCAGAATGCAGCAGGAGGTTCTAGCTCTATTGTTGCAGATTCACTGCACAAGCTGTAGTTTAGACCTAGATTGGTATTATCATGTACTGTTTGCTTTGTAATTGGTTATGTTGTGGAGAAACTTAATGAGTGTTTGGGTCAGACAAACATACATGAAGAAGACAGCAGAATACCTTGTGATGTCAGGTGTTATATAATTTTAGTGGCACATCATAAATGTTAATATGTAACTTATTCAAAAGTTGGTCTCTCATAACATGTATTTACCTTTGTGTGGGCCCATAAAAAATATTATTTGAGATCCAGGGTCACCTTGCTGAACCACTGCTACTGCAAGCGACTGACGGTAGTGTTACTGCTCTCCACCCGGTACCTACTGCTGCAGCACTAACAGCACTGAGTGAGGTGTCCAGGAGAGAGACGGTAAAAGTCTAAACTAAGAACGAGCAAATGGAGAAGAAGACGCGTACATTCTGGATAGTAGGTTTGTTCCTGCTCGTTTCAGAGACTTCTAACAGGTGAGTGTTCAAACTTCTGTTTGAGCAAATTTAATTTTGTTTCCTTTTCTCAATTATATAAATTCAGGCATTCATGAAACAAAAGTTACACCATTAGAACAAATTTTGTTTTGTAAATGGTTTTACTTTATGAATTAATGGAGTTCATAAATTAATGAGATTATATTTGCATGTATTCCCAACTGCACAGCTGGCATTGTCCTTTTCTTAGAAAGAGCTTAGGTCCAACTCAAACCTATGTTCATTTTAGCACTCATCAAATCTAAATCATGACATATTGGAAATAATTGTAAATTTTTTAATTCCCAGTTTAGTGGAAGGTTTGGAATCAACACGGATCTATGACTACACCAAATATCACCCCATGGATGAGGTAGGAGTCTATCTACAACATAGACGTTTCCAAGTTTTATTAGTAATGTTAATTCGAGATTTCACAAATAGTCTCCAGAGTCTCCACAAAGTCAGTGAGTTTAATATTTTTCTTTTCTGTAGGTAAGACAACAAACTCTTGATGAGAGCAACACAGATAGATGGGTGAAGTGTTTTTTAAATAGTAGACGAGTTCACCAGAGCCCTGGATTACCAGACAGAATGCCTTATTATAAACATATCTTTCTCTGTGTTGTCTCACACCCCTTTCTCCTCCCTTTGATTTGCACTTTAATCTTTGTAGATAACAGTTGGACAATGGCCAAAGAAAACTATAAATAGGCCTACCATTATGGAAATGAATTATCACAATGATTAAATTGCAATATACCAGATATACAGGTGGATGGAAGATGTGGAGCGAGGGAACCCAAAGTTGGTCTCCTCTGCTATCTACGGATACACTTATGAAGAAAGAAATATCACACTGCTGAAGGTATTTAACATGTTTTATTTTACTTGTGGTGTCACCTTTAGGAAGTGGGGAGTTAAAAGTAAAGTGCTAGCCCTCTGACAGTGACTGTGAAAAGCAGTAGTGGACACATGAAAACTCTCACATGGATATTCTTTACATAATGTTACTTAGTGAACTGCATATGGACTGTTGTCATTTTCCTTGCGATGGAAAATACAGCACAAGTGTGTCTTGTGTGTCTCCAGTTGGGCCTACAAACCCCAGAGAGCAGAGAGAAAAAAGTTATTTGGATGGACTGTGGTATCCACGCTCGGGAGTGGATCGCTCCTGCCTTCTGCCAGTGGTTTGTCAAAGAGGTTTGTACACCTTCAGTGATACACATATTCACCAAAACAACTACACTCTGACATGTAAGTGTTTGAAATTCCTCCTTTGTTCAGATTGTCAACTCATATAAAACCAATAAGAAGCTGGAGCAGATTCTGCAGAACGTTGACATCTATGTTACTCCTGTGATCAATGTGGATGGATACATATTCACTTGGGCCAATGACAGTGTGAGTGCTCAGAATTACATTTCAGTTCATTCAGTGCAGTTGATTCACTTAAAGCATAACTGAATTAATCAATGGAATGAATGTTGTCTGACCTCTGTGCCTGCGTTTGTGTGTTGTTCTCATGTAGACTCGTCTGTGGAGAAAGTCTCGTTCAACCCCTCCTCCAGACAGTAGCTGTTATGGAGTTGACCTCAACAGGAACTTTAATGCCAACTGGGGAAGTGAGTTGCATACTTTCAAGAATCACAATCTGACAAATTAACCCTTATTTACCTCAAGGGGATAGTGACTCAAAGCTCCTATGTGTAGGATTAAACCATTTTTGACATGACAAATTATACTGGTCACATACTGGAAACTTTTCAACTTTTCAAAGAAGATTCGATTTGGATAGATAGATAGATTTTTTTATTGTCCTTTCCAGGAAATGTGTTGCCACAGTCCGTTCATTGCCTAAAATGGTATTGCAGCCAAAATACCCCTTGCAGTTGAATATCTTCTCTATGTCAGTGTGCATTTCTGTTCCATTTTATGATTATTTTTGACATACAAAAGCTAATATAGTTTAAACCTGGTATATTATTTTTGAGCTGAAAGTTTTGTGTGGTATGTACTTTCTTTCCTCAGCAGTCGGGGTATCATTTGACAGTTGCTCAAATACCTACTGTGGGAAATCAGCCGGGTCAGAGCCAGAGGCTAAAGCTGTTATGGACTTTGTTGGTAACTGTCTGCCTATAAAATTACATTAAAAACTAAACATTATTAAAAATGAGACAGGAAGGTTTGTTACATCTTAAATTACATGTGCAGGTATTCTGTGTGTATCTAGGTAAGCTGGTTAACCGAACTCTGTGTTTCCTCACCATCCACTCTGCTGGGCAACTTATACTCTTGCCATATGGCCACCCTGAGATCTCTGCACCCAACTACAATGAACTGGTGCGTGCTTCTTTGAATTTGTATAACAGTAAGTCAAGCAGTAGACCTTTAGATAAAAGATACACAGCTTTTAAGAACAGCCCAAGGTTTATGAGACCAGTTTTAACACAGTGAATGTCTCTCATGCACATACTGCACTGATAAAACATTTCTGTAGACATTGTTAGTGTATTATTGTTTCTATTTTTATAATTTTTGTGAACTTTGCAGGTTTCAGTTGGTAAGGCAGCAGCGGCAGAAATGAAGAAGGTACATGGGATGGACTACACTGTAGGAACATCTCCACAAATCCTATGTAAGATTTCATACTCACACACTGACTTGACCCATTCTTTCCTTTCCTTGCTTGTCCTGAATAGCTGTTATGCACACGGTCTGATCTGCACTCCCTTTGACAAGGCGCTCTGATGTTTTTAACCTTAGCAACCTAAATAAAAACAATAAACAGGAAGGCAAATTAGGACACCAGTTGAAATAATCCACATCAGCCTTTGATGCCATTGTGAATGGATGGGATATAATGCATCATCTACATTAGATGTTGGGAGTTTGTATCATGTATCACTTAGACTCCATTTTGGGCAGTTATGAGCTAAGATACACAAACATGGGTGAATGAATAGCACACAAGTTAGTGGGAGTTGGCTAACCTCAAAACAGAGTATAGGAGGGTGAATGAAAGAGTTGAAAACTGGGGGAAAAAAAGCTGAAGAAAGTCTCCCTCATGTCTCAGACTGCTTTCTCCTTAACCTTCAGATCCAAACTCAGGCTCAAGTCGTGACTGGGCTCGTCTCATTGGCATCCCATTCTCTTATACCTTTGAGCTGAGAGACAAAGGTGAGTGGGACAGTAACGTGTACTCCATATAGTTATCAACCATACAACATAATCTACTGCCTTTTTATTTGATGATATATTAATAAATGATCTTCCAGGTGAATTCAGCCATTTGCTACCAGAGGAGCAGATTCAGCCAGCCTGTGAGGAGGCCTTCGCAGGAGCTCTCTCCATCATCACATATGTTCACGACAAGACCTTTGGTACCCTCCCTAATGCTGCTGTCACCACAGTGACAACCACAATTTCTGGGGTTGCTTTGACAATTTGGAGCACTGTCATGGTTGTGTCTCTCACCACAGGGGTCTTGATGTAGGACAGTGAAAACATACAAGGTCTGACCACAAATTCGTAGGCAACACTGGCTAACCTCTCCACAGCTAGATGTGATAACTGTGCTTTCAAAATAAATATTGCATTTATGCAGTTGGTAATCTATTGTATTGTCTTTCTGCCAGATATATTTACCCAAATTGTATCATTATAAGTGTTCATTAATTAAATATATCTATAAGCTTGATCGTAATAGCCTGAGGTCCTCTGTGCATGTGTTAAAACGGCTACATTATTACACTATTCATACAATTTTTTGATTTTGATAAGAAGGGACGGACTAGAAAACCATACAGTAGCTGTTTTCAGAGTGACATGAGGGTGATGTTGTTCCTGCTTTCTGCAGCAGAGGGAAGTATTGCACCATTTTATACAGCACATTGTTTCTCATCCATGCAGGCTTCTCACGCCCAGACATATTTTACAGCTTTATGGGACTGGAGGACTTTTCATACTGCATAGTTCTCTTCAATTTTAGGTTGGAACAGCCATCATAAAGATAGAAAAACACACTTTTTTATGCTTTTGGCTTCTTACATGTCTCCTGCACATTCCCACATCCAAAGAACTACTGTCAACATGACTCAATGATTAAGTTCTTGTCCTTAATAATAGCCTACCATACATCATTCATACCTTGAATTTAACTGATTATCACATGATCAAGACTTAATATGAGGCAAAGGGCTGGAGTTTGGTAACACAAAGGCCATTCTCTGACATCAGTTTCATGTCTTGATGATAATTATAAGTTGGGGATGTTTCAAGGGTTATCCTTCAGTCATTTTTTAAGTCAGTGGGGTCAGTGCAGTGTGGTTCTTACAGATAAATCAGTCGCAGTATAATAAACGCTGGTGAAAAACCAGACACATGTTGGTATTGCATTGAGATACATATTTGAATTCATACATGAAAATGTGTGATTATTAGAGCAGCAACAATTTTGAAGGCAGCTTCTATATTTCGAGTTTTGTGGCATTAGAAGGTGCAAAAAGTCTAAACGTGTTCCTCAGATACCCTCAAAATGCTTTTCCAGTTATATCTGAAGAGGATTTTTCTTTTCAGTGTCCTCTGTTGTTGGCAAGATTACACCACACCACAGAGCCAGCAGTAATTAGTCTCAGCTCAGTCAGGTTCCAGGTAACAATGAGATGAATTGAATGTTTTTTTGCTTGGAAGAGCAGGTTTCTGTTGAGAACTTTAGATATACAGATTTCCCTCAAATGTCCTCTCTCCCACTCTTTCTCTCTGAGATTTATATTTCCAGAGTGTATCCTCCCTTGGTACCTCAGTGACTGCTAGACCACCAGTTATTCACACACACACACACAAACCACACACCACCACCACACCACACACCAGAACCACACACTTACCATGACAATGTGAAACATTTGACATAGTGCAAGTTGAATACCTATGTTGAGGGTGAGTGGGATGGACCACTTCACCCCTGATGGTTGTCCCTATATAGGTTGTTGGTTGTGTGTGTGTGTTGGTGTGTGTGTGTGCGCGCGCATGTGTCTGTGTGTGTGCATACACTGTATTTGAGCCGCAGTGGAAATAGAATTATATTCCAGCTCACATAAAACCTCGACAGAACAGAGAGACGGGTCAAATACCAGGGGACCGAGAGAATAATAAGCAGGGACACTGACACACACATACATACACAGCCCTTCGGGGAACAAACTATTCACTGCTCCATCACTTACATTCATGAAAGATACTCACACATGACTTGGTGAGGCAGAGCAGAGCTTCCTAACACACATACACACACAAACATAAGAACTGGGCAGGGATTCAGAGACACAGATTGAAGGTGATTATAATTCACAGTGAAGTCTGGCTGGTTTAGTTATTACCAGCTCATCCATCTATTTGTGTGTGCGCATGTGTGGTTGAGCACTCATCAAGGTAGCAGGGGAAAAACACACCATGGACATATATATCACAGAGAGAGAGATAGAGAGAGCCTACCCATCGAGGAAGAGGTGATTGAAGAAGAATGGATGGAAGGAACAAAGAGGAATACAATAGAAAGAAGATGGGGAAAATAATGTACACCACATTCAGCACAGTGTGTGATTCATGAAACAAAATGCATTCAATTAATGTAAACGGTAATAACTTAATACTCAGGTCTTCTACATGAGAGAAAAATAAGGATGGTTCCACAATAAAACACTGTGAACATAACAGCATGTACCTTATTGTGTGCCTCAAGTAAGGAGATAATTGTCTTTGCATCACCCAGATCATTTGAGTCACTACCATGGCTGTGGAATATATTTATTTCCTAGCAGGTAAACAGCTTAAACATTATTCTTGTGAGGTAAATCAAAACAAGATGTAACTTTAAATAAAAAAGTAATTATACAATGTAGGCTACATCTTATATGACTACTTTCTATAGTGGCAAATGTTAGCTAATGTTAGCAAACTTCATGCGAATACATGAAGCTGTGTGTGCTTCTCTATTCATGCTGCTAACATTACAATAAAACTGTTGGTAATTATAACTTGCGGCCACAGTTCAACAAAAGTTACACAGGCTTGCTTTAAACTGCAAGTAACCATAGCGACAGCACTTGTGCTTCTTGTGAAACTGACCTAACCATGAGTCAAATTGATTCCAAACAAACTTGAATGACCATTTTGGCAGAGCTTTTCATTTTGCCCGAGGTAAATACAATAATACAATATAAATTGTTCTGACAAAATGCACACAAGGGAGAGAGAGTCACGAGGAGAAGCTGAATCTCCTGGAGGACCCGTACCCAGATCTGTAACATCTGGAATGAGAAACAGCCAGAGGGGGAGGAGGAGGAGAGAGGTCCCAGGATGGCCTATTGTCCTCAGATGTAGTCTCGTCTGCACAACAAACATGGACTACAAGCGCTAGGTTTAAGAGATTATTTGAGACTGAGACCAACCCAACTTAAGGATAATGGTAACAGGCAATGTAATCAAAAGTTAAGACGAAAAGATTTAATTTTGAATTTAAAGAAACCAACAGAAATGATTCCAGAGGAAGGAGGCATGATGGGAAAAGGCCATGCAATCTGATGACTTCTTTTTAAACTTGGAACAGACAGGAGCAGAAGGCACAGAGTGGAATATGGTTTAAGGAGATCAGACAGGTATGAAGGGGTGTGCCCATTAAGAAAGTCTTCAGAAGCAGCTTAAAGTCTGTTCTCACACAGAGAGCCATTGAAAGGAAACTAAGATTGGTGTAATATGGTCGAACTTTCTCCTTTTCATTATTCTGAACCATCTGAATTTCTAGCACGTGGCAGGCCTGACGAAAAAAGGTTATACAATAATCAAGTCAATGGCATTTGCTTTATTGCTTTATTATTTTTATCAAAAAAGTAACTTGGCTGTCAATTCAATGTTTTCTTTCAGAGACAGTTGGCAGACAGCAGTAGATCTGCGTGCTCAGGATACTTTTTTAGGAGCTGTAAACTACCAAGGTACTTCTCCAGGTTACCATACCATAGTGGTAAAGGTGATATTTACTAAGTGTTTTTAAAGCCAAGCCTTTACTGAAAAGAGGATTCAATAGATCATGAAGCTAAGACTTTTTTTAACCTATTTTTATTTCTCTTTTGACCCATCAAAAGCTCAATGAATCACATTGGTGCAGGGATATTGTTGGGACCCCCAAGCAAGAGTTCAACACACTATTTTAGTCTCCGATCAATATGGAACCAAAGGACACATGTGACAAGTGACCGCTCTGCTTCTGTGTCAGACAGCGGTTGCAGGTGAAAAGACAAAAAGACAATGGAGAGTTTCACAGAATCCAATTTGCTTTATTAAAAGGAATTTTGGTGATTGGACATTTCCCATAATTTTTCAACAATGAAAATCCTTTTGACATGTTAATTACATCCAGCTAAAGGAAATGATAGTAATATGTTTATTCAGGCTTAACTATGTATTTCTAGGGTGAAACAATATGTCTCAACTCCCTATGAATCCCCCAGGTGGCAGCCAGGGTTCAATTTCCAGACGTTTAAGGGGAAAAATTGTGTTTTTGTTTCTCTGCGTTGAGACTGTTGTGAGAACTTGCCCAGATTTGGTTTATATTTCTCTGCTCCACTCGGACAATAGTGAGAAACTCTCAGTGCTGCTTTCTTTTCAACATGTGTGCATGCCAACGACTTGATTTCCGCAGTATGTTAGTATTTTTCACCATCTTAAGCTGAGACTCGTGGGTTTAATGTGGCTCTTCAGGTCCTTTCAAACATGTGTGTTTCCACGTGTGCCACACACATTCAGATGATGAATAGAAGTGTGTGTGAGAGGGCTCCTCTGCTGTGGACCCATGACACATCTTTCCCACATACTTTTATTACTAATCAATGTAGATGACACCATTTTTTACACACTGTCACTGACGATCGATGGGAATTATGCCATGCTTTTTAACTGTCACTGGTAATCAATGAGGGTGGCGCCATCATCTGCATCTCCTGATCATTACATGTGGTGATCAATAACAAAGCTGGCTCGGGATGACACATGATCATCATACTGGCAGTTCACGATCTACGAGGTAGATATGTGTGCGTGTGTGAGAGACTGAAAATAAGTCGAATGGCAGACTGACAGGCAGACAGACAGAGGAAGGAAACTCACGAAAACATAAAAACATAGACAAAGGTGGCTGGAAAGAATTTGACACGAGAGAGACACAAAGCTCAGGAAGTGGAGCGGTCATATTTCAAAAAATCATTCTGTCAATGCTATCATCAGACAATACAGTAGATAACACAACCTCCCTCCCTCCCTTCCTTCCTTCCTTCCCTTCTTACTGTAGGTGTTCACAGTGGTGCCACTGGAAAGTGGTTTATGATGTGTGTATTAAAGGTATCGTAACTCTTTGCCAATCACCTTCTACCTTACTATGAGCACTAGGGTCCAACATGATTGCAGTATTTTCTGCCAAAATTAGAACAGTTTTGGTTATTTTACATGAGAGATGCAATACTTTGTTTTTCTGTCTATGCTCTTCTTACTGGTTTGAAGAAAGCACAGATCTGATGGAAAGAAGTGATGCAGTTTATTTCTGTGCACCGATCAGACATTAGCAATAATAATCAGAATTAATTTTGATAACAGTTGTGGAGTTTGTAACTGTAATTAAACCTGCATTAAGTCACTTGGGGGGCAGTGCAACAAGGTGGAAAGACACAAATTATTGACTTGTTGTTGATATGGTAACCGTGTCACACAGATGAGCATTAGCATTCATTTGGAGTTATCTTTCTGGCTTCCTGTCAAAAGTCCAATATTGTGTGTGTGTTTTTTTTGTTGTGCAACTCCTGAGAGAAATATCACTCTTTAGCTCTTAAATGTGCCACACTGTTTACCAGCTAGTTGCTAAATTTGTCTGTCTTTGGTGCTGTGCAGGGTTTGTAAGAGCTTTTCTACTGAAAACATCTGTCTGCTAATTCTAGAAATGATACTGCTGAGAGCAGTGAGGGTGAATCTGAACAGTAGGCCTCTGTGCTGTAACACCAAAACAATAAGCTGAAAGATGTTAAAATGCTCAGAGTTGAAGGGAAGATCCTACAGTTGGGGGGTAATTCTCTGCAGGTTTCTCACCATGACAGTCTACAAGGAACCCCTTTCACGTTAAATATAGTTATTTCATTCATTTTTAATATTAACCTATTGATCAGAGCAGCTTTAACAAAAAGATGCAAGCTTAAAGGTCTACTTATAGCTTTATAAAACATGCACCAAGGCTTATTTATTAATGATCAATTAATGCTATTGGGAGAGAGCTGAAACCAAGAGTACAGGTGCTTTAAAATGATCCTTTATTTATTGTCTCTATGAATGTGAATACGTTCTTACACAAGTATGCATTTGTGTCCGTGTTTCTCCCACAACATTATCACAGGTGATTAGAGCCTTTAGTACTTTCATCAGTGGTAGATCACGTAATAATTAAGCTTTCCTTTGCAACTACCAATGATATTATTTTAGAAGCAGACTGAATCTCTCCTTCTGTTCAGTGGAAGAGGAAATGCTGATGTGCAGACATGTACTAGGTGTGGTGCTCCTGTAAAAACATGAAAAATGTACTGTTTCTCTTGTCCCAGTTCTCACCAGTGACCATGAGAGCACATGGGTGATTTATTTTATTTACTTAAGCAGGGTGAACTTTCCAACCAGGGTCATATTCATGTTTAAGTATAGAAATGTGGTGAATATCTCTCTGAGAAATAACTGCTCATCTTCTTCTCATTAGTTCTTGTATCTAAGTGTAAGATGTGTCATTATAGAATATAAAATGTTTCCCCTGTCTCAGATAGCCAACAAGCTATTATTTTAACCTTTGTGACTGACAGCTCTTTTTCCTCTATGAACAATTGCATCTCCTTGAGCCTTGAAAACAAGGCAAGACTTATTCCCTCGACTTCCTGCTTGGCACACTCGCTCTCACTGTTGACCCGACATTCTCTACATGAGATAACTATGAAAATACTTCACATCCGTTTTTTTCCCATTCCGTTCACGCATCAAGACATAAAGCAACAGAGGGAGCAAAAACCAAGATACAGACGAAGGAGACTGATAGAGAGTGAATGAGGAACATTGCAGTGGAATAGAAAGAGACAGACAAACTAACAGAGACCACACAGCAATCATGCCAGTCACAGACCATCACCAAGAGGTGACCAGGCCATCTGTGTCTCTCTCCGCCTGTAAAATGACTTGCCATCAAAACAGGAAATAGCCAATATTACACTAATACACTGAGGCAACACACAGAATGCCCTGATGGACACCTCTATTCTGGCACTATTTTGTGTTTGTGTGCTTAAATGCGTGTGTGATTTTGTCTGTGTATGCATGTGTGTAGTGAGTGCCGTATTGTATGACTTTAGTTTTATAGCTGTAGTCTCTCTGGACAAGTGGGCTCTAACATCAGCATGGAGAAAACAATATGTCTCTGATTAACACTGACTAGATAATGAAAGAAAAAGAAACAGTATTTGATCAAGACTAATTCTGAAATTAAACACAGAATGACTAACTTAATATTGCAGAGACTGACTCAGTTCCTGGGTAGAGTTTGAATTACTCTGTTTTAATAATGTGGGAAGGAATAAACTTGGACTTAATGTTATTGTATTAGGCATACTCCAGGGGAAACAGTGTGTGAGTTTGGGTGTGTATGAGAAAGTAATACATTCATGATGGATTAAATCTGTGTCTTTATAGATCTACATGTTGATTTATGGTACCACTGGACTGAATAATGAATGTGTGTGCGTTCCTCTGTGTGTGTGTGTGTGTGTGTGTGTGTGGGTGTGTGTATGTGTAGATGTGTTTTCTGAAACTCTGTTGTGTGTCTGTGTGTCGACATTTGCATTAGTGTAAGCGTGTGTGTGTCATGACCTGACAGTTGATCATGAATAATGATCATAATCAATTGCTGGACAGATCCTTGACCACTGTGGAAGGCTAGAGGTTACTGACAAGATGTGGGTACACACCCACACACACACACACACACACACACATACACACACCATGATCCTCTTCCTTCCCTTTCAGAAACACTTGCAGTGGGACATCACTGCTAAGTCCAATGTTTGTATCTTTTGAAGCAAGAAAACAGATACACTGTGCTGATTATTTAAACAGAGGAGGAGACTTGCAGCCACCTCCAACAGGTTCACTGTTGTTTTACTTTCCTCTACCTCTAGGTGGCACTGTTAAACAGCAAACAGAAACAACAGCAACAGAGACGCTGACAACCATTAAGTGAGGCAGTATATCAGGATTAATTTGTTGCATAGTGTGTGGAACTCATCTGAACTTTACTTTGTCCCATAAAAGACGTGATGAACAGAAGCACATGAGAAGCTGTAAGCCTAGAGTCCTGTAGGCCAGCTGACATGCAGTCTGATATAACACACATTCATTTTCAAGTTTATACAAAACAGTTTGCTTTCCATTAGATCATACACATAACACAGAAAGTTAAATCAAAGATAGGCTGTATTAGACTAAAATGAAAACAGTGCTTCTCCTAATTTAGATTAGTATAGCATATGTTTCCCAAATGATAAAGGCTAAATATCAAAGGTTTTCTTAGTCTGACTCTTTCTCCCTCACTCACTGACTGTGTGTGAGTGTAGATGTGTGTAGGCGTATGTAGGTGGTGGTTCACGCAAACAAGCATACAACTGTGAACTGTGAAGCTTGATTTATTTCACCAGCAGTTTCAACAAAAGGCAGCTTCCTCTCAGCTTTATAATGTAATAGTGGTCCGAAAGTCCCTTTTATTTTTCATCTTTCCCTTCTTTCCCCCTCCTCCCTCATTCTCATTCTCATATATGTGATGGTCGTTATTGTCAAATCAACGTTAACCCATAGACACCCAATCATAGTGACATACTACTATGCATAAACACAACTACACCCCACAGTATAAGATGGATTATGCTCTGGAGTAATCAAGCATGGATGTGTGCACAAACAGGAGCCACCCTGTGTTGGGCCCCTGCCCAACTGTCCTCTGAGGAGAGAGTGCTCTTTAGCCTACATGAGAAGCATACAGTATTCCTTCATGAGTCGGAGTGTCATCGTTTCTCATGCTGCTGTGTTGGAGTCATGAGGCTGCTGAGCTGTTGGTGGCAGACATTCAGGGTCAGACCAGATGAACAAATAATTCTTGCTGATGGTGTGAACAATACATGGAGTTCATTTATTCCAAATGAGAGAAAACATTAATGCTACATCAAGGCACTGAATGAGAATTAACATTCATTCCATTCAGGGACATTAAGAAATTATTTTGTTATCCAGTCTAGAAACACAACATGTGAACTTTTTTGTGTACGTAGCGATCATGATGCAAAACTCCAAAAAAAAAGTCAGGGTTGGTATGTTCTTGTTTCTAGGTTCTTGTTTCCATTCAAGAACCTAGACCAGTTGTCAGACATTGTCTGTACTTTTTTTCCTGATTCGGTCACATCGCATTCCCTGCACAGACTTTAAGGGACATATTCCAATATTAGTATTATAGTCCAGTATGATGATACATCCTCACTGGAATGTACGTTGTAAGCACAACATTATTCTCATAATGTCACGACTTTATTCTCATAGACCTAATATTATGACTTTATTCTTGTAATTTCCAACAAAAAAAAAGTCTGGCCCTAACACTAGTAGTTTGATGACAGGTTAAAAAGTACAGTTTTTAATTCCCCCCTTATGGTTTGCATATCGATCTTCAGCTGTCACTATCATAAAGGCAATACAAGTAAAAAATACTAACTAACTACTAATACTAAAAATACTGTATGTTGGTGATATCAGAGTGTTTTCGGAATAACAGGCTTAGGGACGAATGAGTATCCACAGGTTATCTTTAAAGAACTTGAACTTCCTGGAAAACTTGCATCTTCAGTGGTGACCTTAGTCTGCACTGCTGGGTGTATCTGAAAACTCAGACCAGTAAAGTTTTCACAAACCTTTTACAACAATCCCACCTGTCTGCTCATTGAAACTGCCTCCCCAAACTAAAAGCCCATTGCTTTACACTTATGATGTGTAATGTTCTGCACTACCAGGCTGTTACAAAAGGAAAAGGAATCAAATTATAGCCTGATGGACTGCAAAGGAAGCAAAACACACACACGTAGTCACCCTTTGTTTTTGCATTTACTTACAATGTGTGTCAGATACAAGAATAACTAAACACTAAGGCACACACTGTGTCCCCATAATCCATAAACTCTGATTTAAACCTGATAGAGCACCTGAGAAGACAAAAAGACCACTGAACACATACACTTGGCTATGCATTCCTGGCAGCACACACTCATCATACTGGTACTTAATGTGATAAAAAAAGAGCCTCACATACACACACAGAGGACAGCAGAAGGTAGCTACACACAAACACACACATTAGTATAGTTTAGTGAGCCTCCATGCATACAGACTACCTGTTTAAATCAATCATTACATCGCCGCTGGCTCATATGTAACACTATGGAGAGGAAGGGAGGTGGATGGATGGATTGAGGGAGCAAGAGAGGGTGGGGTCAGGGGAGAGAGGGAAAGAGGGGAAGATGGATTGTCCATAAGCAGAGAGGAACAGACTGTTGTGTTATGGCTAAATAAAAAAAGAGCTGCTCGTAATACAGTATTAGACTGTTTTATGGTATTGAGAGCAGAGGAAAGAAGGATAAGACAAAAGAAACAGGTCAAGGAAGGTTGCTGAACAGTTAACAGGATGACACCGTTTCTGTTCTATTTGACACTATCAAAGTAGAGAAGACGTTGAATATATAAACTGTGGGATGTAAAAGGGGACAATTGAAGGGACAAGTCTTTTAAGGAATGAAAATTGATAAATAGGAAGAATATGTAACACAGCGCAAGGGATAGCAGGGTGTGGCGCTACGGACACTCAGGAGAGAGACATCAAGAGATGTAGGGATGAGATAAAGAGGAATGAAAAAGTGTAAGAGTGGGCCGGGATCAAACCGGCTGGACAGATTGCTGGTGTGAGGAATAATGTGTTGAGGGGAAGAGGGAGAGAAGGTAAGTACACGGAATGAAACAGTGTCGGATGCAGGGTGATGGATGATGAACGCTGTAGGCGGCAGGATGGTAAGGAAAGCTAGATGAGGGAAGGAAAAGAATGATGAAAGGAATACTGATGCAGGGTTACCCTTACACTCAAATTATATCATTATTAAATATAATTTCATTTTGCGTTTTTCAGACGTTTCAACTTCCTGTGCTACAACCCAAACTGCTTCTTTTGAAGACATAATCTTTTATGTTTATGTTTAAAGTGAAAAGTTTTAAAAAACACTGTAGTCTTTTAGCCTTTAGATCATTTTTGATTCAAAAAAAAGATTCATGAACAAGACTTGCTACTGCCACCCTAGCTACTCTTTGAGGCTGTTCATATGCGCAATAATGCTTTGACTTAAAAGATAACATCAGTATGCTAACATGCTCACACTGACAATACTACATGCAGATTTTTAGCAGGTATCATTTCCGCCATGCTTACTTTAGCATGTAAGCATGCTTACGTTTGCTAATTAGCACTAACACACAAGTACAGCTGAGGCAGATGGAACGTTGGAAATATTTGCCCTCATGGTAGCGCTAGATGCAAAGTGAAGAGACTACGAAGTCATTACTCTTCATCCTGAATCAGATCAAATCGGAAATTGAACCGAATCGGGACCTTGTGAATCAGAATTGAATCAATTTGGGAAATCAGTGGCGACACGCAGCTCTAGTGGAGGAATAAACAGAGGATGAAGAAGAGGAGGAAGGAATGATAGTCAGATGAAAGAGTTTTAAAATGAAAAATGTGGTGGATGAAGGGAAAGAGGGAGGAAACAACAGATTGATAGATGGCCGAGGCAGGACATGGTGTCTGACTAATGGTAAACCAAGGTGGCAGAATGGGCGGAAAAAAGAGCTGAAAGGGAGGATGGTGAGGCACAGATGGATGGGAAGCGTGTCACGCTGCTTAACTAATGTTTCCCAAGCCCGTAGTTCAATTCCTTTTCAGAATTAAAGCTCCATCTATCACCCCAATGTGCCTCGTTAGCAGTGAAGCCCTAAACAATCCCAACACAACCATTTACATTTTAAGAAAGACGGGCTATGGAGCTTTTATCTGTCTGTGTTCCTGTCTGTCTGTCTGTTTCTGTTTCTTTCTTTCTCTGTCCATCTTTCACCCTTTCACACACGAACACAGAATATTGATGTAAAATGCATACTAATGATCAAGGACATGGTGCCGTCCACCAGAAGAAATTACTGCAGACACAGGCATCTTTCATTAAAAACATGAAACCACACACTGAAAAAAGAGACAAACTCTCCCATGACTGTGTATTATTTTTCCACTGAATTGTCTCTTTGTCAGACAAAATTGTGTGAAATCAGTTTGATTAAGGTAATAATAGACATAGCATTCATTAGACACTTTATCCCTGCTTGGTTATGAGTATTCTTTATTATCACGGGACACATGATAACATAATACATAGCTCTAGCGTAAATAAAATTGCACTATTCATTTTTTTCTGCTTTTCGCAATTATTTGTAATATACATATATAAATATATATATACATCAGTCTGGCGACAGCCCAGCAGTCAGCTAATAATGACTAGGTTGTATTTCACACAATTCAATTTCAGTGATGAACTGCAAAAGGTCTTAATTGCTTTTGGGCTTGCTTTCTATAAAGCTGAGTCATTTCCTACAATCCATGAAGGAAACTGGAGTAGTTTCCCTTCCCTCCATATTTACAACATAATTATCAATATGCCACAAAATCTTCACTAGATTAATTTCAATCTAATTCTAAATGTAATCATAAGTTTAAGTTTTATATGATGTGCAATGGAGAAGAAAATGAGAACAGTTTGAACTTGAGGATCAGGATGAGGAATTGTCCAGTCTTTTTCTGTACTAGCTTATCATGATGTTAGCTTAAGTCTATTTTCATTAGTAAATTGGAGAAAAAACGTGAGAGAAATGTGTAACAACAAATCCGCCAGTGAATTAATTGCATCCATGATATCGTAGGATTGCAAGCAATCATCTTCTAGATCTATTTCCATACTTAACTCGCAGACATGAGAGGTATCAATTTTCTTATCTAACTCTGTGCAAGTTATGGAATAAGTATATTTCCAAAAATGTGTAACTATTGTTTCAACTATATGCAAAAGAGTGCAAATTTAGCTTGAAAGCTCAAAATCAGAAAGAATGATGGTGGGCTCAATATGTCTAAATGTGGAAGAGAAAATCATCATTATGGTTTATGGGAGACTTCCCTTACCTCCAAGATTCCAGGTTCAATCAATGAACCTGTGAAGTGCACATACATTGATGGACAAAGTTAAGGGTTTCCTTTTTACACAATTCTTACTAACCTGCACAGGTTTCACACATTTTTCCATTCCCAGTGGGTCTTTACCTTCACATGGAAAACAATAACCGCAGGTGTTGTTGACTAGCGTGATGCTGCCAATGTTTATTGCTCCTAAAATATTTTACCTCTAGTATCTCACTGATCACCCTGGACCAGCATAGTGGCAGTGGCGCAGCATTGTTGCCACACAACTAGAGGGTTTTGTCTGTCCAGGCTGTACCCTGCTTCTCACCCAAAGCATACTGGAATGGGCCCCAGTCCCCCGCAACCCCGCCAAGGATAAGTGTGTATGATAATGGACAAATAGATGGATGGATCACCCTTGATCCCTCCATCCCATGTTTGCTCCAGCTACTCTCTGTCTCTATTTGTTACTCTCACTCCTTTACTCTTCTCTAATCTATATCCATGGATCTCTATCAACACTCACTCCCTCTTGTCTGCTCCCTTCCTCTCCTCTGCTTTGCATCACTTTCTTTTTCTCTCTGTCTGTCTGTCTGTCTCTGCTGACGGTGGCCATTATTAAAAGCTGTCCTGTCAGATATGTCGCTCATGGCTGTTATTGATGCCCCTTCATTACTCATTATCGTTGAGTGCCTGTATTAGTGCTGACTGGCCATAAACTGGCTGACACACACACACACAATGTCTACAGCGAGGGACAGCAGAAAGATGGAAGATTGTGTTGTTTCACTCAACCTCTATATAGAACATGATCGGAACTCAGAGGTTTTCATAACTCTGCCTGTTGCTGCCTGTTGTTACAACTGGATGATAAGATACTAAATACATACTAAACTGTTGCATATGACCCAATTCTGTTTGTCTGACATTTACCATACACTATTCTGTTTGAGCTGAATTGAGTTTTTATCAAAGTGAAACATGAATCATTTGTTTCACGCTGTCAAACAAACCAACATAAGCTTTACAACTGGTGTTAAAAAGCACAGGAGGAACTCTGGTCTTTGCTGTTTATGTATTATAAAAAGGAGCATTATAAATCTATAAAACTAATCTATATCCATTTATAGCAAGTTCCAGTATAAGAGTTCCCTTTCTTTCTCTCTCGTAAACAAAAAATGTTTAGTAATGGTATCAGTACTGGTATTACTTGGTAAAGGCCTGAAGAGAAATCCAATGAATTTGGCCATCCCTATTCCAAGTACTGTCCTGTTTTGAAGTTGAAATGTATGTCATGACTATTTTAGATAACTTACCATTTAACCTTAGAGTTGCTCATGCTATGTTTGTTCCACCTAAAATGTGGTGATTTTTTTCTCTTCTTTAATGAAGGGGAAAGAGGAATTTCATGGATGAAAGACAGGGTGGTTGTGGGATTATTTTCTCACAACCGTTAATTTAACTGATCCTTCACACACACCCTTCACTCAGCCGCTACTGTTAACACAAGTCTGTGTCTGATTTATAGGTCACAGGACACTGCTGCTGTTTATACTACAGATACCTCCCTCTCTGTCATATGAGAAAACCATGCACAGTGTATAAAGTTATCGGACAGATGCCTTTTATGAGTCTGACACTCGCTCTCCTGTTTGCGAATACATTGGTTTTTTATCAGACCTCACACACTTACACACAGAGGCATATGGAAGTACTTTCCCTTGTTTGTCTATGTGCTTGTCTGTGTTGTCTTAGGGTTTGGTCACATGCCACAGGAAGCCATGTTGGACGTCCTCGAAAGCACATAAGACTGAAAGGATCATTGATTGTGCTGGCCAAGGAGAGGAAATGAATTTAACTGGGGAAACATATGTATTAAAAATGTACAACAAATTAAAAAATAAGTGAATAAAGCTTACCTAACCCTAAAGTTCCCGATCAGCGTAGTCATGGTGAAGCCCGCTTGTCTAAAGCCAACAGACAACAATGCCACATAACCATAATATAGAGTAATAAGTTTTATTGCACTTTTGACTTTATTGGCAGTTTGCTACATGCAAATACTGAGCTACAGGATTTTTGCACTAAAAAAGTACATTTCTCACAAATGTACCATAAAAGGCACATAATATGGTCTCATGAGATCTCATACATTCATGTTAATCCACCACAAAGGTGCACAGCAGCTGTGCATCCAGTTTGGCCCAGTCAAACACAATTGGCCATGTTGGCAGATGACCCAGTGAGGGTTTTCCCATTTGCAATTTCTTCTGGGTTGTCTGCCTTTATTGTCTCATTTAGTCTCCTTTTAATTCTTGTTTTGATCACCACCAACTCCTGAGGGAAATATCTGGCTCTTTAGCTGCTAAATGCTCTACTATGTTCACCAGCTATTTGCTAAAATTGTTCGGTGCAGGGCAGGGAGTGTATCGTATAGGTTTATCCAAGCATTTTCTTTTGCTGAAAACAGCTGCCTGATACAGCTAGAAATCCAGTTGATTAGAGGAGTGAGAGTGAGCTGAAACAGCCAAGTTGGAGCCCTGATATAAAGCTGTAAAGCTCCGTAGAGTTGGGGAAACTGCTGAGCCGGGCAATAATTTGCTGTGACTTCATCAATACAAGTGACACCTTTCATGTTCATACTTATTTGATCCATAAGAAATATTAATATATACTGATCCATAAAAAATATAAAATTTTGTAGCTTTAAAACATCAAAAGGATATTTTTTGGGAAGGGCACAAAATAAATTCCCCACTTTTATGTTCAGGTTTCAGCTTTCATGTGACAACACTACAAAACATCCTGATCTTTTTTTAATGGGACAGAGGCTATATTGACAATCACTACAGGTACAGTGCATGTGGGGTTGCATCAGTAAAGCAATAAAGAGACTGTAGGGTTGAAGTCTTGCAAACTAATTGCAGTGTGATGAATTTGTCTTGGAACAACAAGCAGCATCTGAATGCTGCCTTGTCTCTTTGACTGATTATACTGAACAATCTCCCCTTCATCCATCATGCATCTTTACGCCATCTTTAGGGAATAGTTTGTGAATGTGTACAGTTTCTTTGTGTGGTGCTGGGCTGGTAAGTGTGTGTGTGTGTGT
>NW_023340095.1:7231359-7233482 GCF_004916995.1 Morone saxatilis | reverse complement strand
ACATACACACATGCACACACACAACCTATGCAAATTCGTTCTCTCTGTCTTTTACCCATTCACACATGCACACACATTACCATTCTTTTATAGCTTGTGTATTTTTTATGGCCAGTGTCTACTGGGCTGCCCTGGGACCAATCTCAAGCCGTACATCTCCCTTATCATAAAATGAGTGTGGTGTAGAGTAAGACCGTGGTGGCCATGCTAGAAAACCTTTATTGAGCATCTTCTCTGCAGATATCCTCCATTAATACTGACCACTGCAGCTCAGTTGAAGTCCAACTGTGTCAAACAAGCTTAGCTTTCCATATCATTTCTTGTGCTGGCTGAAGGAGAAAAGTAAAGATCTTCATAAAATGCTGCAGTATTTACAGATTCAGTGCATGCAACACAACATGGAACTTCCTCACATTAATATATATTGTTTTTTATTAAGAATGGGTTTTTGGGGGCTGGTAAACACAGTCGAACCAAGAAGAGTCTTTGTTCCCAGCATCCATGGTTCAACACTACAAGACAGTTAAATAGAAGTAACACAAATAGACACATCAAAAGATTAAATGAGAAGATTATTATAAATGTATTCAACTGAGATATCTTAGCAAGTAGTACTGGATAGATTGCCTTGACAATTAGAATAACTTTGGCGATGCCCTGACAGTTTAAGTGCCACCACCAGGTCTTTTTTTTATTTTTAATGTAACAATATTTTAGTTATATACTGACAAGCCCATCATCTGCTGTACTTGTACTGTTTAGTGCTAATTAGCTAATGTTAGCATGCTTACACGCTGAACTAAGATGATAAACATGGTAAACATAACACCTGCTAAACATCACCATGTTAGCACTGTCATTGTAAGCACGACTGCTGCAGCCTCACAGAGCCATTACTGTGGCTGTACACTTTTGGTCTTGTTCCTGTAAATGTTCATTATGAGATGGTTATGACATTTGGTTGGAATTGCAGTTTTAATCCAACATTGTAGATTTTTTAATCGTAATTACAAACTTTGTAGTTGACATTTGACAGCTTCCTTCAGCCCTAGATACTGCTATTTATTCTAAGTTACATGTTGATGAATTACAGCAAGAGTGGTTGCATTGTGTGGCACCCTTCTGGGAAATAATATTTTCTTTGGTCATTTTACTTACAGTGTAGGGCAGTAATGAAGATTTTACATATGCACACAAATAGGGTAATACACTAAAAAATAGGTATTTTGACAAACTGCGATGTACATACACTTTTAAGTTACCTGTCGCTGAAGATAAAGCTGAAAGAAATCTCTGAGTCTTTTGAGTCCAGCCAAACTCCACGTCCCTTTAAATTAGGCTGGTTTTTTTTAAACAAAAAATGATGCACATACACAACACACACTAGTCTACAGTAAGAACTCATATTCAGCTCACACAAAACTACACAAGCACGCTGGGCCCCAAACTGCAACAGATGCTACCCCTAACAAACCATTACAGCAGCATAAGCACCACCATAAACAAACCCTCATGGTAACATCAAGAAAAGTTAGCTGACAACGAGCTCGTTAATGGTGTTTGTTTGCTTTGTTTGTTGACTTCTTGTTGATGCTGTTTACTGTTTGCTCAGCCGGCAAACTCCTCCTTCTGTATGTGCTGCACATATAAAAGTTATACGTCAAATTAGTCCCCTTCCCACTCCCCCTCTCCTCGAGCAGCTGCGGACATTGTAACTTATTGTGTGTTTGTGCATCCATTTGTGTACTTGAAGAGTGTGTAAAAGAGTAATGGCATGTGAGCATGTGTGTATCAGCTTCCTGCCTCTGTGTGTGTGTGTGTATGAGGTGTATGGATTTATGTGCAAGTGCGTGCATGCCTTACTGCCTGCCTTCGAGCGAGCATTTTTTTACAAGAGTGTGTGTGTGCATGTGCATGTGTGGTGCATAGGGTCTTAATTAATCTCTGTCATTAATAATTTAATCATGGCTTTTTGTTTAATAAACAGTTTGGCAGTGATGTATTGCGGCTGGGTCAGGTAATTTGATTGGCGGTGGAAATGAGCTGGTTATGCATATCTCTCTCTCTATCTCTCTTTCTCTCTCTCTCTTTCTCTCTCTGACTCTCTCTCTCTCTCTCCCTCT
>NW_023340095.1:7223993-7231334 GCF_004916995.1 Morone saxatilis | reverse complement strand
TGCCAGTCTTTAGACGGCCATCTTTAAGGAAATAGCTTTTGTTTGAATGCTGTACAGTTTTCGTTTGTGTGGTTTGGGCTGGGCTGCTAAAGTGTGTGTGTTGTGTGTTGTGTGTCGTGTGTGTGTGTGTGGTGCAGGAAAGTTCAGGCAAATAGAAGCCGAGGGATGTGCCTAAGACGATCAATTGCACTGCCGCGAAATGGAAGCAGACAAAAGATGGTTTGGTGACAGCGCATAACCACTTAAACTTGCCGTTGTGTTTGTTTCAACGGTGGATAAAGCGCGATTTTTCGTCCTGACCAAGTAAAAGTTGGCTGGATTAACTGTTGATTGCTGGTTGTTTGGCCTCCTTTCCCTTGGCGTTGTTCCTTAGCGTTGACGATAGACACAACATGTGCCACCACACACCAACCTGAGTGCCAAAAAGGTTCTGGTCTCTCTGGTCGTTTAACCCAGTCACAGCATGCGACAACACAATTACCATTTGGCTTTTATAAGCTTTTGCTGTATTTTTTAATGCAAGCTGCTTGTTTTAGCTGGGCTGCCCTGGCGACCCAATCCTCAAGCCCGCCCTTTAAACATCTCCCTTATTCATTAAAAAAAAATTTTGAGTCGGGTGTAGAAGTAAGACCGTGGCTGGCCATGGCTAAAGAGAAAAACCTTTATTCAAGCAAGTTTTTCTTTTCTCTGCAAGATGATCCTCCATTTAATAACTGACCACTTGCCCAAGCTTCAGTTGGAAGTCAAAAAAAACTGCTGTCAAAAACAAGCTAGCGCCTTTTCCATAATCATTCTTGGTTTTTTGCGCGCTGAAGGAAGAAAAGTAAACGATCTTATTTAAAAATGCTTGCAGTTAAATTTTTACAGGAGATTCAGCGTGCATGCAAAAACCACAACATGGCAAACTTCCTTCAAACAAGATTATATTATTGTTTTTATTTTAAAAGAAATGGTTTTTGGCTGGTAAAACACAGTCGAACAAAAGAGAGAGTCTTTGCTTTTCCCCAGCATTCCATGGTTTCAAAAAACACTTACAAGACATTAAAAATAGAAGTAAACACAAAAGACACCATCAAAAAGAATTAAATGAGGGAAGATTATTATAAAATGTATTTTCAAAGAAACTTGAGAATTATCTTGTTAGCAAGCTTTAGTTTTTACTGGATAAAGAATTTGCCTTGAACAATTAGAGATAAACTTTGGCCGATGCCTGACATTTAAAGTTTTGCCAACCAACCCCAGGTCTTTTTTCTTTATTTTTAATTGCTTAAAAACCAATTAATTTTATTTATATAAACTTGACAAAAAAGCCCAATTCAGTCTTTGCCCTGCCTTTAACTTGTTACTGTTTTAGTGTAAATTAAGCCCTAAATGTTTAAAAGCATTGGCTTTTACACGCTTGAACTAAGATGAATAAACATGCTTAAACATAGACACCTGCTAAAACGATCGACCATGTTAGCCACTGGTCATTGCTAAGCACGACTGCTGGGCAGCCTCACAGCAGCCATTACTGTGGCCCCTGTACACTTTGGTCTTTTTCCTGTAAATGGTTCATTTTATGAGATGGCTTATGACATTTTGAGTTTGGAATTGCAGTTTTAATTCCAACATTGTAGATTTCTTAATCGTAATCTACAAACTTCTCGTAGCTTGAACATTTGGACAGGCTTCCTTCAGCCCTGAGGCATACTCGCTATTTATTCTAAGTTACATGTGATGAGATTACAGCAAAGGATGGTGCATTGTGTGGCACCGTCTTCTGGGGGGAAATTAATATTTTTCTTTGGGTCATTTACTTACAGTGCTAGGGCAGGTAATGAAGATTTTACATAGCCACAGCAAATAGGGTAATACAACTAAAAAATAAGTTTATTTTGGGCACAAAGCTGCCCCGACTGGTACGATACACTTTTAAGTTACCTTGTCGCCTGGAAGCATGGAAAGCCTGAAAGAAATCTCTGAGTCTTTTGGGAGTCCAGCCAAAACTCCACGGGTCCCTTTAATATTAGGCTGGTTTGTTTTTAAACAAAAAATGATGCACATACACAACACACAGCTAGTCACAGTAAGAACTCATATTCAGCTCACACAAAACTACACAAGCACGCTGCGGCCCCAAATGCCAACAGATGCCTACCCTAACAAACCATTACAGCCCAGCCCATAAGCACCACCATAAACAAACCCTCATGTAACATCAAGAAAAGTTAGCTTGACAAACGAGCTCGTTTAATGGTGTTTGTTGCTTTCGTTGTTGACTTCTTTGTCTGATGCTGTTTACTGTTTGCTCAGCCGGCAAAACTTCCTCCTTCTGGTATGCTTGCGTGCACATATTAAAAGTATGACGCTCAAATTAGTTCCCCTTCCCACTCCCCCCTCCTCGAGCCCAGCTGCGGACATTGGTAACTTATTGTTGTGGGTTTGGTGCCATCCATTTGTGTACTTGGGAAAGAGCTGTGTAAAAGAGTAATTGCATGTTGAGCATGTGTGCTATCAGGCTTCCTGGCCTCTGTGTGTGTGTGTGTAATGAGGGGTGTATGGATTTATGTGCAAGTGCGTGCATGCCTTACTGCCTGGCGCTTCGAGCGGAGCATTGTTTTAACAAGACGTGGGTGTGGTGCATGTGCGATGCTGTTGGTGCATAAGGGTCTTAATTAATCTCTGTCATTAATTAATTTAATCATGGCTTTTTGCTTTAATAAAACAGTTTGGGGCAGCGTGATGGTATTGCGGGCCTGGTCAGGCTAATTTGATTGGCGGTGGAAATGGAGCTGCGTTATGCATAATCTCTTCTCTCTATCTCTCTTTCTCTTCTTCTCTCTTTCGCTCTCTGACCTCTGCTTCTCTCTCTCTCCTCTTCGTCGCCGTCTGCTCTGATTGTACCAGAGAATATTGACGGGGGCTGGCAATTGCAGACCGCGGAGTGTGCACACACAACAGGGGGAGGGCAATTACGCTAAGATGCCATAATGATCAGTGATGGATGTAGAGAGAGGAGGTTCTTTCAGAGCACATTTCAGCTAATGGAATAACACTGTAGGAAAAAAGCAGCAAAGAAAAAATTCAGAATTACTTTATATTACAAAGTACATTTCCATCAATGTCTCTTCAACTATTATTCAGGGAACCAAAATGGGGTTATATGCTTTTTTTCTGTGGGCTCACTAGTCTGCTCGAGTATATTTAATGAACCTGGGTTCTTCAGAAGGCCAAGACTGAATTTATTCAGTGCTTCCACCTGTCAACACTAGATGGCATTCTTGAATAGTCAGCTTCAAACTAGAAGCGGTACTTCAGAACTTCCCCTGATGTTTATTACCCTCCTTCTTTCCTTCCTTTCATCATTCTTCTCTATTTATTTAGTTTCTGCCACCTGCATCTAAGGTGCTCAATCATGAACACTATGAATACACCATGAATTCCATTGCTGGTCAGCTTGAATAATCTTACAGTTACTAACTTAGTAACTACACTAATGTAAGGTCTCACTGCTCCATGTGTAAAATGAAAACATAAATATAGTATCAATGCCAGGTTTAGCTAGGACTAGGTTGCAGATTGAAACTGCCTTCGCAATCACCCACCAAAAAAAGGTGATATGGGGCGGCGGCCTATCTGCGAGCCAGTGTGTTGGTTTGTGCCTTCGTGGCTAGATGGCATTTCAAATATGACGGCACTAGAAGCAACTAACAGTGTCTGTCGGATTATAAAATTTCATTCTACGGCAACAAAAACATAACGATATTCAGGTGAATATCCACTTCTGCCAATAGATCCTCCGAAATATTACAAACAGGACCCATTAATGTCCCAGCTGGTCCCAGAAATGGCCCACAGTCCAATATTTCACTTCATGTGTAATGGTCTTTTACCAGTTAACAGTGCCCGTAAGCCTTTGTGGTATATACACCCACAAACACATATCTACACTACACATACTCTGTTTTAAGTTCTATGGTCCACTTGCAAATTTACATTCTCCAGTTCAGCAGTCATTTTTAATTTTTTATGAATATGTCATACTATTATTAAAAAGTAGCACAGTGTGTTAGAATATGACTTATTTGTTCTGGTTTTATTAAGCCCCAGACAATAGAAGCTACATTCAAGTGAACCTTGCTGGGCTTCATTCTCTGACCAGCCTCCCTTTCTGTCAAACCTTGACAAATGTACACAGTACTTCAGTAATGCTGCACCACATCCACCCATTGTCATGCCAAATGCAAAGCACCGTGTGTAGGCTATTGCAAAAAGTGTGATGGAAAATCAGAATGGTTTTATTTTCGCTGAAAGATTTAGGATATCAATCAGGTTTCTGTCTTTGAGTTTCAGTGTGTAACAGGCTATGCCATCCTGGTCTATTACAGTAGCACAGGGGGAGATAAGTATGCTGTGGCATTGTTCGGTTCATTTCACTTGCTAATGTCGCGGTATTGTAGTGCATGTAAGCCACTTTGAGGATTTTCTATGTGCCCTTTCGGGAGTTGTATAGCCTATATATGTGTGAAGGTATAGATAATAATGAAGAAACCCATGTGTGAAAAGATTAAGATTGAACAGGTGACCACGGTGTGTGTGTGTGTGTGTACCAGTTTGTGTTAGATGTGTGTGTGGGATATATTTTCTTGGCAGCACAAAACAAGCAGCACAAGCGGCACTACTAAATATTCGTATTCATCTATTTCCTTATGTTAGGGCCAAAAGAAGCACCAGTGATGCAAAGATGGAAGGAGAGAGAACAAAATCTAGTTCCATGCAAACCCTCCCTTTCTTCAGCCTCCCAAAGGCATCCAGAAAATAGTCGGTGGTCCAGTTCATCCCAAAGGTGTTGGATGAGGTTGAGGTCAGGGCTCGGTTCTTCCATACCAAATACCATACCATACCAAATCTCTTTATGGACCTCACTTTGTGCATGGGAGCATCATGATTACCCACTGGAATGCTCTAGCATGTTCTGACTATGATGATCACTCACTGAGGACTTTTTTGGAGCACACCACATAGGGTGCCACCTATAAGAAGTGTCTGATTTCCTGACTGGAAGGGCACCCAATTGGCCACTTCATCATGTTTTCTCCACTGGAAGTGCACCCTAGACGGTGCTCCATCACATTTTCTCCACTGGAGAGGCATCCTAGAGGGCAATTTATCATGTTTTCTCCACTGGAAGGGTACCCAGGAGGGCACTCTATCACTCTTTCTTGTACACTAGGTCACTGTAGTGGGCACGTTATCATGTTTTACCACAGGAGCATCCAAGAGGGCACTTTTGCAGCATTTTTTTGCCTCCACCTGTGTATACTGTACGTATGTTCTTTCATGTGTGTTCTGGTATAATAATGTAGAATAATTTGGTTTAATAATCTACTACTAGATTATTTGACACACATATACACAACACACATGGACACACACTGTCAGTCAGACTAATATTTCCTAATACATATTTACCATCTCTTTCTCTCTAACCCACACAGAGAGAGACACACAGCCACACATATGCACATACAGTGTGTGTGGGAAAGATAGAAGAGGCTGATGCGGTCATGAATTTAATATCCTCCATTACTAGGGTTATATTTCACTGAAGAAAACAATAAATGTACCTCTATGCATGCAAACATTCCTCAGTGTTGTGAAATTTGAATATGTTATTCAGTATGTGTCTACAGTTATTGGTGGAAAGACAGTTCTTTTCCTTTATGGCCAGTGAGAATTCATGATTCTGATTAGCTGGCAGGAGTCCATTAATTTCTAGTTGCTGAACAGAATAATAATAAACTTGTGACACAAGTGCTCTGAACTGTAAGCAACAGTTTGGGCTTAAGAGCTTGGATTTAGTTTGTTTATTTTGTGAGTTACTGTTAAAAATAATTAGAACCTGGATGTCCAAATCAACTAATGTTGAGAAGAGGAAAAAAGAAAAACACAGGAGGAATAGTATTACCTTCACCTAAGCTGGTAGCCTGTGGTTTGAAGGACGGCTTCAAGGGAAGTAAGAAGTGTGAAAATGAGTGTGAGAGTTAAGAGTGTCTAAGGCCCCTGTTGAGCAGGAGCCATATCGTTTCAGTTTTTTCTGTGCTCTACAGGTGAATGTGATAGTAACCAGTGCTTAGCCTGTGGGGGCGCTGTTAAATTAGTTACCTGCTGAATGACCTGTAACAATGTGGTAGTAAAAGCATTCGGTAAATATCAAGTTGAAACACACAGAGCTCTCCATCAGAGTTCATATCCACTCATCATGATTCCATAACAATATATGACTTAATACTACTAATAACAAATATGCAATTAATCATGTTACCATGAAAAAATTATATAGTGAACCTAAGAGCCTCCGACTTAAGGGCAGTTGTCCACTTTGTCTGGTTGGCCTTGTGTAAATACACATTCTCCACTGTGAAAATTAATATTACTGCATTGCGTAGGATGTAGTGCTTCTGTCTATTGTTGTAATTTCACAAAAGTTCACGATGTGAGAGCAATCAGTGAAATTACTCTCCATGTCTGATGAAACCAGACTTTTAAATTGGTCAGGATTTTAATACTCTTAGCCCAGCCTTGTGAAGCATACCTTTTCTTGCCATGAGCTGTTTGGTGTTTAGCTACTTGTTGCTAAGCAACACATGCAGCAGGACAGGAACTATATTTTATGATGTTTAAAACAGAAAGGCAAGCTCAACAAATTACCAGTTAAGTGAAGGACTGACTCATATTGGCATATGTTGATTGGCAAGTTTGGTTGGAGGTAATACCTTCTGGGTTCCACACTTTGAATGGATTGCTTCATTCATTAATCAATTTGTCATCCATAGCAATCATGGAACATACACCTCATCTGGTATTCCCCATTTCTTCCTGTATGGCCACAAACAATGACTTACGGTAAAGACATTTAGTGGGAGAGTGGAAAACAAAGAGTTCTTCCTTCACTGTGTACACCACTTGAGAGAATGAATGGGAATAATGGCTGTGACATTCTGGGACCATTTTCAAACACTGTTTGTCCCATCAAAGTACCAAACACTGCAGCGCCAAACAGCTTGCAGGTTTGTGAGGTCACATTCACCGGGTTCATCTCAGTTGCCTGTCCCGGCGTTCCAGTCAGATCAGATGTATTATTACATTAAAACAACAAAGTCACACAAGACAAACCAACTAGCAACTCCCATATTTTACTGTTTCTGTGGGCTTTGAATAAAGCAGATGGATATAATGGCTTCAGTCTGTGCCGAGGGAGTGTTTACCAGCCCAAGTCACTTTTGTTCAGTGTTGGGCAGTAACTCATTACTAGAAATAATGTTACAGTAATAATATTACTTTCCTCTGTAACTAGTA
>NW_023340095.1:7223385-7223893 GCF_004916995.1 Morone saxatilis | reverse complement strand
GTTGACCATATACTGTAGTTGACCATATACTGAATATATATATATATTCAGTTATATATATATACATATATATATATATATGTATATATATATATCATATGTCATCTTTCTGTTAACCCTGACACTTTAAACTCCGGTAGTCACATGCTAACGCTAGAACAAAACCATATTAAGGGTAATAGTTGTTTTTCTTTCTCTACTTGTCACAGCTGAACAGATAGTGACAAGAAGTGACACATTCTTCCCTCGAGCGAGTTGACCGGTTTGTTGAACATATGATTAATTAGACACATTGTGCAGTGGAGTTTTAGTTTGATGTTGTTGATGATGCAGAACACATACTGCAGTGACTGATACATGTGATTTTTTCCCCCTCGGAAGTAAGTTTTCTGAATCCTTTAGGGGATTAGACATGCATACGATTATTTTGAAATGTGTGTCTCTGTGTTTAGTGTAAGGTGCATGCTCATTTGTGTGTATATCGAACTAGGTGTGTGTGTGTGTGTGT
>NW_023340095.1:7220417-7223347 GCF_004916995.1 Morone saxatilis | reverse complement strand
TGTGCGCGTGTGTGTGCGTGTGCGTGCATCTGTGTGAGACTGTACTCCAGTCTGTGTGCGTCTGTCAGACAGGCTCATTAGCTGGTGGAATCACAGCAGTAGGTACTGAGATGGTCCACTGTCCCTCTGGAGAGAAAGACTAAACCGATGTTTACTGTGAAGAAACTGCACAACAGAACAGAACACACAACTGAAAATTACACATTTTGACACATACAAGCACATCATACACACGAACACCCTTGCACACAAAAAAAGCTCAAAGGAGAAAACGTACACAAACACATGTACTAACAAACAATAGGGAGGGAACAATCAGGCAGGGCAGTAGGCTACAAGCTCAACTCTGTCACACACACACGTATGTATAGCAACAAAACCAACATTAACATTCACATTTAAACACTTTGGTTGATATTCACATCTTGCAGAATCCAAAAAGATGTAAATTGTAAACTGTGGGCTGATTGTCTTTGAAAAATGGCTTAACACGCAGTTAGAAAGGCTTTCTTAGGAGATGGGAAGGCAGTAAACACAAGAATGGGGTCAAGTCTCCACAGCAGGTTGTGATCATGTAATTTGATTCCAAAATAATTCTAAAAGCTAAGTGTTTTTAAACATCCTTCAGACTTCTACAGCTAGAGAAACAATAACAAGCAGGACACAGGATGTCCAGAAATGAGTGTCTCTGCAGAGAGAAGACAAAATGAAGGGTAAAACTGTAAAATGGAGGTCAGAATGGGAGACATATCTTTGTAACTGGCCGTCACCATTTGGGTGACTCATGAGACTGATTATGTTGCTGCGCAAGTGAGACATACCGGTAAATAAACCAAGAAGGAGAGCAGAGAGCAAAAAGGTATGTGGTGTGAGAGTGTGGAACAACTGGAACTGAATATAAATAATGAATACCTACAATATTAAATCAAAAACGTACTTAGTGTTAACGTTAGCTGAAATTAGCAGTTTTGGATGAGCAAATGAGCTACAGTGTGGTGGACAGTGTTATAGTAGCAATCAGTGGGTGTGTTTTGGCCTGTTTTAGCACTACTACTACCCCCCCCCCCCCCTTGATTGTCTTGCAAAGAAATCCAAAGATTAACAGACCTGCTGTCTAGTTACGGTTGCTAAGCTTTGCCAAGTTATGATTGGATAACTGCTGCTTGGGGGAGGGATTTTGTAAACAGACATTTATCACCATTTGTATTTCGTTCATGGTTTTCTAAGAAATACAGACATTGTAACAATGTAGGAGAAATAGAAAGATCAGCTGATGTAAAGATAACAACAGCACTATCATACTATCAAGGTTTTGAGGTTTAGTGCAAAACACATTCTAAGGCCACATAACTATGAAGCACATCACAAAACACAAGAAAACTTTGTTAGCAATTTTAGATAATTAAAAGTCATGCATGCTGGGTCATGGCAAGAGCCAGTCTTTTGTGCTCTGATTGGCTTAATTAGCTTTTTAAGTAGGAAATTACTCCTTCAATAAGATTGTGTGATTTCTGAGAGTGTGAGGAGAATGACTTAATCAAATATAATCAGAATGGAATAATTAGGACTTCTCTACAGCGTAACGATACAATGGATTCTTTACAACAAGAAATATGAGCACATGCGTCTACAGATAAATCTAAGGTATATGACAATAATGCTTTATGCTTGATTAAAGCCTCTAATGTACAAAAAAAATGTCTCATGCCCTTTTTTTTCTCCACATGTCGAATACTGTATTGGCAGTCTTTTGTGTCTTTGTGTCTAGATCTCATGTGGAAAAAATCTCACCAGATTCAAATTGTAAAAAGTAAAACAGAACAAACCTGCTGAGTTCACACAGACACAGCTTGTAGAGGCTAGCAGGAACTGTGACTTCACAACAATGGAAGACACAAAATGTAAGTCTCTAAAACCTATTTCACATCCTACCAGCTAGTAATGACAGCAGTTGCAGTGGAAGCGTGTATGAACAGATGATTGAGGCAGCCCGCACACACACATCTCTCAGTCACTAGGTTGTCATGGGTACAGGCTGACTAAAATAACTACTGTTCTTTGTTCAAACACCTGTACTACTCTTTTCCTACTTCTCTCATTTTCTTTTTCTTTTGCTGTATTCCTTTGTTTTTTATTTTTATAAATGTTCCACACATGGTATTTTCCTCTCCCTGGATCACTACATCCATCCATCTTTACTTCCAAACCATCATTAGTTATACTCACACAAACTACCTTTCTCCTCCTCCCTACTGCTTTTTCTCTCTAAATGTGTCAGCCAACTGAGAGCTCTGCTTCTGCCCTCACTCCTTCCTTTGTTTAGTTTTTCAGTCCCCTCCGTCACTACCTTTTTCTTTTGCAAATGTACTTCGCTTATTGAACTGGACTCACCTATTGCTGAACACACATACAGACACAAAAGCTTGCACATACACACATTTAAACCTAGAAATAGACACAAGACACATGCAAGGAACACACATACAAAGAGCACACACAGAGCACGCACAGTGCCAATCCACTTAACCAAACCACTCTCTTCCTGCAAACGGCTGATTTGAGCCCCCGCAGCCCCTAATCATCCAATCAGGGACAGAGCAATCTCCTCCCCACTGGGCCTATCAGAGCCCTTCGTTCGGGTTCCACTGTTCCTGCGGCGATGGCAAGACGGAGTCGTGTTCGGAGCGTCCTGCCACTCATTCTGGACACTTTCAGAGGGGCTTTCCCTTGCTAGGACTTTGCAGTTCATTTATATAGTTCTCTGCGGTGCACCAGACTGCTGTGTAAAGTGCACATTGCAAGTGTCCAAGCAAGATCACATATCTTCAATTGGCTGCAACCTCCCAAATACATGACATATATACATGTACTAAAAGTTTATATATTCACTGTAATATAGTTTACATGTTTTAATAGATAGATAGATAGAT
>NW_023340095.1:7214018-7220392 GCF_004916995.1 Morone saxatilis | reverse complement strand
ATAATAGATAATAGATAGTAGATAGATAGATAGAGATAGATAGATAGATTAGATAATAGATAGATAGATAGAGTAGATAGATAGATAGATTAGATAGATAGATAGACAGATAGACTAGATAGATAGATAGAGTAGTCTCATCTACTCTATCTATCTATCTATCTATCTGTCTATCTATCTATCTAATCTATCTATCTATCTATCTATCTATCTATCTATTATCTAATCTATCTATCTATCTCATCTATCTATCTATCTTATTTAGATAGACAGATAGATAGATAGTAAAAAAGAGTTTGGCCTGAATATGTCGCTATTCTGGGAAAAGTAAGCATGAATCACCTTGCAAAAAAGGGGAATGAAAATTAAACTTTGTTAGCAATTTTGGGTCGTTAAATGTAGTACATGCTGGGTCATGGCTTCAGCCAGTCCTTTGTGCTCTGATTGGCTTAATTAGCTTTTGAAGTAGGAAATTACCCCTTCAATGAGATTGTGTGATTTCTAAGGGTGTGGAGTGAAAGACTTAATCAAATATAATCAGAATGGAATAATTAGGACTTTTATCTGTGGCATAAAGTTACAATATAATATGCTTTTTAATAAGAAATGCTCCAATTACAGGGCTACTGATGTATGGTGGTAAGATTATGCTTCATACTTCACTCAAGCATATAAACGAAAGGCTAAGGTGTGTGTGGATTTCCATTTGTGATATCTTACATCTGTACGTTGTGTTTGCATTTGCTTTTTATGCTATCCATTAAAGAGAATCCCCTTTTACAGGAGCAGTATTGTGCGGCCAATTCAATTTTAAGATCTATTCGACCAGCTGAGGGCTGCGTAGATGCAGTATGATGAGCTTCAATAGCTACCACTGATTAAGGTTGTGTAAAAAAACACAGATATCAAAGAAACACCGGGTGTAACGAGAGTTAGATGAATGGACAGATAAAGGTGGACCAAGAGGGAGATGGAGTTTTGCCTTAGACAGAACAGAAGCAAAGTACATTGTGCGGGACGTCGAGGGTTGTTGTCACGGTGATAGCAACCACAAAATGTCTCTTTTGTAAGGGCTGATATTGTCATCTGTTCATTTTGGTGTCATGAAAACAGCCTCTAACACGTTTCATGTGAAAGAGGTAAAGAAAACCAGTACAGGCTTTTAGAAAAAAACGGGGATGAGAGGGAGGGCAGGTGGAATTAGCTTTATATCCATCTCTCTGACAGTGAAAAGGGACATAATTAGAGAAAAGCAATCTCCCTTCCCTCTCTCTCTCTGTCTTTCTCTACCTGTATTCTCACTCAACCCCCATCTCAATCACTCGCGCTCTGCCCATCTCTGATTTTCTCCTTTTTATGCTCCATAATGGCATATTGAGAAACCTCCAGCCACCCTCATACCCATCCTCCTCTTCTCTTCCATTATCCCCCTTTTTGTCCTCTACTTTTTCTTCCTCCCCCTCCTCCTCCTCCTCATCCTCCTCCTCCTCCTCCTTCCTGCCTGCCCTGTCTCTCACTTTCCACTTCTCTCTATCTCATTACTCCAAGGGGGCCACCATGCTGTGATCCTGGCCATCGGTAATGGCTCATGGCCTCAGCGGATGGGAGATTGCAAATGTAGCACAGATGAAATATTAGGTGGTGACTGGGATTGTGTAAATCAATGGCTTATGAAGGCTGACCGGGCTCCTTCATCCCCTCACACATGCACATCAGAGGCCTGTCCTGTTCTTCCTATTATCTCTCGCTCCATAGGTGACCCTGACTTTCTTTTTGTTGGAAAATCACTCCTTCTCTGTTCTTTCCCTATCTCAGTTTATCATTAACATCCCACTATTTTCTCTCTTGTTGGATTCATAAATACACCCCCTCTCCCTCGCCTGTCTCCCCCTCAGCCTGTTTCTCCCACCAATGATGGGATTTGATAATGAGGGCCATGACTTGGTCCTCATTTTTAGCCTCTTTCCTCTCTTCCTCCTCTTCCTCCTCCTCCTCTTATCTGCCTCTCTGTGCAACAGAAGGTAGATAATGGGGATCAGAGAGTGTGTGTCTCTTCCATTAAAGCCTCTGCAGGTTCATAAACCAAATCACAAATCAAACAAAAGTGCAGAGCTGGAGCAGAAAGGACTCCAGATTATGGCAGCCAAGTCTCCAAACAGGGTTTAGTAATGTCTTGATGAAATTAGTGAGGGAATCATCAAAATGGCTTTTAAAAACCAACAGTAAGGGGCTTGCAAATGACTTTAATGTGGCTGCTGCATATTTGCAGGCCTGATAACATGCATGTAGGCAAAATTCAGCGCACTTTCTACTGTACATATGGTTGTATTTAAGACTGATCAGACTTTTCCTGATTAATGAATATTCATTGTACCACAGTATTTTTCTGTCAGAATGCAGTCTGCTATTTTTGTCTCACTTTCTCATCTGTTTCCATCTTGTTCTTGCCTGTTTCCCATAATTTCTTATATTTTTTTTGTCTGTCATATTTCGTTCTATAATACATCCCATCAAAGAGACATGGTAGAGTTCATTCAGGGCCTATATTCCTTAACCCTAAGCCTTCAGACCATTGGCTATTTGTGGCATATGGTTGGCCAACTCTGCTGTAGAAATATGGGAGCTGCATTAAAAACAATAACATAGCAATTAGTTTGGATGCTATAGGCCAACCAAGTTCATGTTGGAGATACATGACTAGTTAATTAACTATGAAAGAATTATTAATTGTAAAATTTGTCTGTCTTTGTTCTTCTTGTCTTTGGAAACCATGCACCCATGGTTAATTATAGCAGGGCTGTGCTTTGCATAATAAAGTAATTGTGGAAATACATAAATTGCCTTCATCATCAAAGTTCCTGTGTGTCCATTTTTTAATACATGTTCAGAGGCAGAACTAGTCGCTTAAACATTTAAAACAAGGAACACAGTATACAGTAATGTACTATGCTATGTATACTATACATGTTTTAGCAGAGGGGGGGAAGGCAATTTCAAAAGACTCGCTGTAGCTGTCACTGTCATTTGGAGATTTGTTTTACCTCTACAGTAGAGCCTTGCTGTTTTGTTTACTTGTGATATTACTTGTTAAAGTGAAGTGTTAATTTACTGTTAAATCAACCTCAACACCTTCTACAGCTGGTTCACAGTTAGAGCTTGATATTGGTAAAACATAGGCACTTTTTAGATCAGTGAATCGCTTTAAAACATAGAAACTTTAAGAAAAGGTGCAACTATAAATGAGCCAATTAATGTGTGTACACTTACTAAATTTACACTCGCATTATCAATTTTACCTGTACTTATGTTAACTCATTTAAGTTTATCATTACATTTTTGACACACATACACACACAACTTCAAAATGTCCCAACTTAATTTTTCCAAATATCAATCATGTTCTTATCCCAAAGTAGTAAAAATATAACAAACTCTTTGTGTAGTTGTAACAATGAAATGTCATTGGACAACAATAACTTTGACGGTAGCATTCTCAAATGTCACCATATATTTGTATTAGTATTGTTCTGTTTTTGAATCAGGCCTCAAAGCCTCAATGCTTTGTGTAGCTAATAAGCCAGCAGCTCCCTGTCTTTGTGAAACGTGTTGCACTTTAGGCAATTCACAAAAATTCCAAGCACATGTAATTATTGATTGCCTGGAAATGTCAAGAAAAGGCTATTATGATTGCACCCGATGCTTCAGCAAAACACAAAGAGCCTGTAGCCAAGGAGAAATTTCCAAAATGGCTGATGCTTGCTTTTTTGAGTTAGATTTGTAAGATTGATGTCAATTTCTTCAATTTAGGTGGAGGAGGTTTAAAAGTCGTCATTATGATGGTAATTAAGACTTGGTAACTACTATTTAAAAATAGTTTAACTAAAATAAACATCCTCGTTTCTGGCTTGATGACCATGTAGTTCTAATTACCGGTATTGAAAGGGTTGAATTAGTACAGGAGGTGGTAAATTATGTCAACCAATAGATCTCTTTCAGTGGTGTGATCCATAAAACTGATGCATTTAGGAACATAAATGAAAAGTCCTTTAAAACAATGCATCCTAACAGTTCTTTGTGTTGATGGACTCCACTGACAATGAAATGTCATTGGACAACAATAACTTTGACGGTAGCATTCTCAAATGTCACCATATATTTGTATTAGTATTGTTCTGTTTTTGAATCAGCCTCAAAGCCTCAATGCTTTGTGTAGCTAATAAGCAGCAGCTCCCTGTCTTTGTGAAACGTGTTGCACTTTAGCCAGAAACATTGTGTTTCTACCCCAGATTGCAGATGGAGCATAGACATTATTTTACTGTTACTATTACTGTCTTCTGAGCACCATTGAACTAGAACTGGATAAATACATACCTTTTAAGTTATATTACACACATATTGACATTACGGCACTGATTTTGCCCAGACACAAAGACCAGAAAGAAAGTGCACAAAAGTAGAAAATGATTTTCAGACCTCACTTGCCCTTATATCATATCTAAGTCTTCCATTAGCAGCAACCATTGTACTCTTTTTCATTTAATGGCAAACCTTTAGATCTGGCATGGTGATGCTCAATGAGTTAAATAACATATAATTAAAAGTCCAATTGCAGGTTGTAGTACAATGAGAACTACTGGAAACTGCAGTCATACTACTTAACATATGGCCAATACAGGCCAGTCACAACTTGTGTAACAGGATTGGACTACAGGGTTGAACTGCTGTAGCTGCAGAGCTAACAGCTAATGCTTTAGCCAGCTAAGAACATGCTGATGCTAATCAGTCCCAAAACCAAAGTCTGCACAGTTTATTCAACAGACATATTTGTAGCATTGCCTCTCGTCTACAAACCATCCTCTTATGTAAAGCAGTTTATACTCCTTCAGAGCACATCGACATCTATTCTCTTCACATAGAATTTTTCAGCTGAGAGTTGAGATCAACATGTTCAATTTTATGCATCATCTTTAGAGTTGTAAAGATCACAGTCAGACAGATGTAGCCATTTTAGGAGACTCGTTTTGCAAGCTTGTTGCATTGTTGCAGTGCGATCCCAGGAGGATGTGACATCCGAGTCTCCTTCACACAAAAGGTACAGTGCTGCTCCTTTGTTTTCAGAGCAAAATAAATTAATATCAATAGTTGATCCCCCGAAAACTACGATGAAAACATGGAGTTAAAGCAATAACACACGCGCCTCCCATTTAGTCTTTCTTTCATTTCTTTCATAATTTTCTGTCTTCTGCTCTTCATCTCTCTCTTCCTCTTTGTTTATCATTCTCTCTCTCTATCTCCTTCTTTCTCCATTTCTCTCCCTCTCTTCCTGTCTCCAGTGTTCATTGCCACATTGAGTTTTCACAGGAATTTGAGCATGAATTAATAATTAGCAACAGCTGCTGTTCTTGTGTGCGTGTGTTTGTGTGAGCGAGTTTGTGTGTGTCTGGTGGATGCTAACTATCCTCACGGGCTCACTGTCACCTCAATCACAGTTTCACACACCAAGCAGCCTGCCAAACAGCATACACAGTGCACATGTGTGTGGACATGCAAACATAAGCATCCAAATTCACATATATATGCACACCCACACGTGAATACACATGACACATGCATCCATCATTCACCATGCACGCACACAAACACTTTGTATATTTTTCAGACTCCTTGGCCCTCTTCCTTTTTGTCCTTTTCGTCTCTTCTCTTGTTCTCTCTTTCTCTCTCTTTGTCCTCATTTGCTCAGCTGTTAGCTATGAATTATGTATTATATCCTTATGGAGTGAGAAAAGTTAGCTTGGGGCTATCATTTCCCACTTAACGATCATTAGTTGTATCTTTGCACCAATTAGAGCTTGATGGCAAATCAGGTCCTTTTTGCAGCCATCCAACTCCTGCATAATGCAGCTCATTGCACCTGTTACTGTTGGAGATTTGGTTGTAATTCTACTAAAACTGAACAGTAGTTTTTGATTTCAAAATATATCACCTGTGTTAACTTAAGAGAATCCTGGCACTACTTTTCATGCTGGGATTACTCTTGGGTTTGGTTTATAGATGAGCTGTGTTGAAGCTAGGAAAGAAAAAGATTCATTGTTGCGTGTTGTCAATAGGTTTCACACTCACTCATCACAAACCAGGAGCTGTAAACATACACACATGAGCAGACAGCTAACCCTGTGTTTGTGACCTATCCTCCATCATTAGCTTTTATTCTGGTGCCTAGCAGCAAGTCATGCTGCACTTCCCAGTGCAGACATCAAAGGCTTTATTTGTCTTCTCTGGTGGTCATGTGCACGTACAGAAATCAGTAGAGATCACAATTTGACTAAATAACAACAGAATAAAGGAATCTCAACATGAAGGGGGATCAAGATTAA
>NW_023340095.1:7196986-7213986 GCF_004916995.1 Morone saxatilis | reverse complement strand
ACACAGTATAGTTTTTAGCCTGCACACAAGGCTTTAGGAACAGCAAGATCGATCCGTCACTTTGGTCCAGACTGAAATATTTCAGCAACTAACAGATGGATTGCCATGAAATGTTGTACAGACATTCATGGTCCCCAGTGGACAAAGCCTTTCGTGGGTGGGTGGCTACAGGAGTTTGTGTCAACCTAACTTACACAAAAACATTTCATTGCAATTGATTGCACCGTTCCCTAGCTGCTGCCAGGATCAAACCTTTAACTTCTCAGTTACAATTCAGTTGGTATGGCACCTCTCTAACTGAGAAAACAAGTTGTTCCCCTTGTCATTAAGCCTTTACAACACTGTACATTATTTTGTCTGCCTCGCCTCCCCTCCTCTCCTCTACCCTCCCCTCCTCTCCCAGAATCCCCTCTCCTTCACCAGACAGCCTTGTTGCCAGGACCGGATTTTATTTTGCTGACTTCAAGGCAATTTGTGGGATAAATGTCATCCTTTCCATTATGCTAACATTGCTGCCCTTCTTGTCTTACCCTGCATAAACACACACATACATATGCACACTAACAAATACATTCAACACTGACTTTGTGTGGGCCTGTTCCCAGTTAGCACCCTAGCCACGTGCACAGTGGGTGTGATTGCAGTGCCATGGTAACGAATCATAAACTGAGACTCATGTCTTGCCTGTACTATTGACGTGGTACAGTACAGAGTCCCACTCTTCTCTGTTGGTCACACAGCAGCACTTGCAGCCTATTCTTTTTCAAACATTAATCATAGAAAAAGACATTGCCTTGTAATTCACCATCACATTAGAGACACTTGCTTTACAGTTGCTGTTGCAGCCATCTTATATTGCTTGACATACTACTGCAGAAAGGTTGTTAGCACCATGACAGCCTTCTGTAGTTAAATACAAATGCCATTCTAGCATTCTGTATAGGATGTATGGTATCACCCTCTGAGCCTCCCTCTCTCTCTCTCTCTTTCTCTCTCTCTCTCTCTCTGTCCACACTGTCTTCACTTTGGCTTACAGGCTTAGTGGTCCCGGCCTATTTCTCATTGAACTTTATATTCCTTCTTCCTATGTACCCTCTCTCCTTCATTCAGAAGGCAGAGGCAACGACAGATGATAGAAAGGTGGAAGAAGGTGTAGCATTACAAGCAAGAATTGAGGGATTGGAGAATAACAAAAGAATGGAATTGAAAGGAAATGTTAAAGGCGGAAAGTGAAATTTTGGAGGGTGGACAGCTGGACAGTGATAGAGATGAGCAAAACAAATGGAGGGATGGATGGCGAGAGAAAAAGCCGGAAAGATAATGATAGAGAGAGAAGAAGAGGAGGAGGTGGAGGGTGACAAAAGATGAAAACAGTCTGAAAGGTCATAGTGAGGCTAGTAACCATTCTTTCCAAAGACAAATGGGAACAAACCCTCTTCAAAGGCAAAGATCTGACACTAAAATAACACACAGTATTTTGTTTCTTCTTCTTTGTCAAAGCTTAGGTTTCCATGACGCTTTGAAAGTGTTATCATATCTCTCCTTGAGGAAACTGAAGAACATCTTGTTTATCTCTTATCTTTTCACTTGTCTTTTATTTATCTGCTTCTTAATTCCCCACTTCTCCATCTCCACATTTGATTTCTTTCTCCTTTCTAAGGATTTATTTTACCAGGGATGAACAGATTGTTTTATAACCACATCATGCCAAAAGGTGAAAGAATAATATTTAAGAATTTATAAACTCAGATTAACTGGGCAGAAAGAGTTTAGCATGAAGATAGAAGGGCAGTGCAAGAGGGAGCAGAAGAAAACAAATAAAGTGAGGGAGCTGTGGTGACGGGAGAGTAGAAGACGAGATGAGGGAATAAGAGAGATAAAAAGTATTCAGCAGTTTCTATCCACAAAACTTATCTTGTTCTCTGTAGAAGCATGCAGAGGTCAGATGACTTGCAGAGGTCAGGGTTTCCTGCATAAACCCTTAAACACACATGCACACACACAAGTAGAAGTGATGCCGGGGGCAGTCAACCTATAACACTCATTTAAGGTCAAACTGGGGTTTTCTTGCTTGAAAACCATCATTTTAATTTTACACCTAAAAGTTATCAAACTGAAAGTAAAGATTTCCACACACTTACGTCCATGCAGTTTATGACTTTATGTAGCAAGCTTTCAGTTTATCTGAACAAATGTTCTTGCTAAATAAAGTGATATACTGCATGGCTCTAAGTGTGAAGAAATCTTCCCTTTCAGTTTGGACACATTGACGCTTCCAGCACCTTAGCAAAGATTTAGCCGGATGAAGGGTTGTCATCCTGCATAAACCTACAAGTTATGCCTAAACATAGCAAAAGTCTGGCTCAAAATATCTTATGTCTTTATTAGTTTTTCCAATAATCACTGGTTTTGGCGAAATAAACCCTTCATTCAGAGTTAAATGTGAAAATATTCAAGAAAAGAGCCGCAATGGCTGTAACATAAACTGACGTTAATCCTCAAGGACAAATGCACCAGTCAAGTGCGTCCACTAAAAGTGTATGTTTTTGCCACTGACTGGCTCAGATTGTGTCTGACAACCGATGTAGATGAGAAAAACAACCGTTTCAGTCGCTTTACTCAGCTAAACAAGGGCCAGATGTAAACAAACCACAGAGAGTCTGCAATAGCAACACAGGCAAAGGGAGTGTTATGTCATTCTCAGCTCAGAACACCATGACTCCACTATATCTTTAAATAGCAAATGGCTGTTTGCTGATATATTAACGTTCCAAATCTGGGCCTGCAGCCATAGTTCATAGAGTTGGATTATTCTCCAACTCCCTCTACTTCATGGACATACCATCAAAGATAACTCTGCAAGACACTTCACTTAGTTTTATTTTCTTTGGATGGCTGCATATCTGAGTATTTATGTTTGCTTCCTTGGATCTAAAAGAGGAGTTTTTTTGTTAATTCATCGTTAGTAGTTCGAACTATGGGTTTTTTATTGAGCACTGAATGTATAATACGCTGTGAGGGACTTCAAATTCTAGTGTTTTGAGGTAATTACTCTCACTGCCAGAGGGGGAGACAGAAGTTATGCACTGCAGTTTAACGAGTGGAGCAGAGAAAAGTAAAAACAAACTATGATGTTGGGCAATATTGAGAAGACATGCTGTCTTTAGAACAGCCTCAGTAGCAGTGTATATCTTGCCTATCTGGTCTTTTGTGGTTCACACAGTGCTTGACAACAGCTTGACAATGGCGTTAGTTCTGCCTGTAGCACTGATTGGCTGATCGTTAGTCCCCTGTAGCGCTCATTGGATAATCCCTTCTTCAACTGAGAAAGTGCTGTTTCATCTCATGATGCCGGACCAGAATCAGTCAACTCAGTGGAGTGAGCAGATTCAAATGTCTAGACCCAGGCAACTGTAGGATGACAATAATTTAAAATTGATGTTTAATTAATGTGCACCACCATCCAGTAAAAGTTGAAGGGAAAATGTCAATTCGATTTGCTTTACAGAAAAAATAGTACCTCTATTTCTTCGAGAAGGTTAAAGGGTCAGACTCCCAGAAACGCTATTGATTCAATGGAGCATTAACATTCATGCTGACGTCTTCAAAATGCAGTGCCTGTCAGTGAAGTATATGCCACAAGGCTGAAGGCTGGCACCTAGGCACATGGGCTTTACTTTAGAATTACAATAGATGAATAGGACATTTTCGGCTGTAATGATCATCATCTTCTGTACTCCATTTTTGCAGTTTCAAAATGAACAGACGTTTTTTTCTTTCTTTCTTTCTCTGCTTGCTTGTGTTTTTTTTCATCCCTGTACTTTTGGGTGTGATTTAAGGAAAATGACCCTGAGCCGCAATGAAAGGAAAGGAGGGGGAAAGAACAGGTTATCAAAAATGTGGAAAGCTTTGAAAGGTCAGTGTGTGTGTGTGTGTGTGTGTCAGTTCAGGTGGCGATTACACTTGAATGCCAAATAAAATAGACTTTTCTCTTCTCCTTTCTCTTCCTCATCCTTTCATTCTCTATACAGTACACTGCATTCCTTCTTTTACACACTATTTCTCCATCTTTCTCACAATTTCTTTTTTCACTCTCCCTCTTTCGGCCCTGTGACCTGTTCAAACCATAGCCTGTTGAAAATTCAATTTAAGAGCGCTGTGATGTCTCCCTCCTTGCCTGCCCCCACTATTACAGGCTAAAAAGTTCACTGACCAACCCCGTCCGCACATACACACAGTCAAAACAGAAAGAATATTTGAAAAAGGAGTATGAAGAAAAGGGATATGATTTCCTGTGGTTTCAGGAGCACCACAGTCTCAGGCCAATCATATATTATTCATTTTCATGAGGCACACGGTGATATCTCATACACTGTGGACGTGTGGCTTTTATTTTCACCAAAGTGAACAGAGGAATGGAATTTTATATGAGACGACTATGAAAATATTGTTCCTAATAAATAGATCTGTTGGTGTTTTTTAAGTTAGCTGTGGTTTTGTAGAACAGTGTATGAAGTTGAATATACATTACGCCCCCCCCAAAAAAATAGATTCACTTTTTCTCACAGTCAGAAATGAATATTTTCACTTTCTTATTGTCTCCATGAAGCCTTTCTCTCCCTTTTAGTTGCTGATTCTTTCTCCCCCTCATTTTACCCTTGTCTCTCTTTTTTTTCTACCATTTGTTTTTTTTCCCCATTTCGCTCTATTATCTTTCTGTGCGGGTCAGACTTTCTTTCACTGTGGGGGATAGAAAAATAACAATATAATTTCAACTCTACAATGGCAAACTGGGAATTGATTTACACATTTCATGACGGCATAATCTTGTGTGCACACAGATAGACACACTCGCACACACACAAGACCTTATATTTTGTTATGTGGCTGCTTTTTTTGAAGATAGAATAAGCCAGAAAGGACCAAAGAGAACAACTTGTTAGAGGCTTGTTAGAGAAAGTGTACTAAAATACAGACTGACATTAACGCTAAAAGCTGAAATTACATGTTTTTTCCCTCCAGAAACTGCTGTATAAAGTTATCTCTGAAGGCTGTGACAGTGGTGGTAGGTAAGTGGTATGGACTGAAACTTGTCGCAGCAAACTCTAGGGGGAGCACTTACCACAAAGCAATTTGACAAGCACATTATAGTTTAGGAAGAAGGTAGGTAAGAAGAAGGTGGCAGGTAACATACAAAGGGTAAAATACAGACATATTTGATTTGTGTCCCTCTCCCACAGAGTTTGCAATGAAGAACAAACTAATATTGCTTTCTGTTGATTAAAACTGGATTTGTACTTTGCAGCAGGCTTTGTTTCTGACTTTCTAGGAAGTGAGATAGATAAAATCTGAATAAAATGGAGGTCACTGTGATAATGGCGTGTGTTATACATTATTCCCAACCAGGGGTAAAAAAAAAAATATATATATATATACACATATTGAGTCAGTTGTAACACCTGAACAACAGGTGCTGAGTGTTTTAAAACTAGCCAGTTGGTAAAAGTAAAAATAATGGAAAAATGATTGAAATAGCAAAACGTAACAGATAACTAGACCTTTTTCATAGCAGCCATTTTGACATGAAATAGTAGGGTAAACACAGGCTGCCATGGTCCTGCTTGAAGGCCACTGTTAATGTTATTAGCCAACTTTGTGTCTGTGTGTGTTATATATTAATTGCAGTAAAGCACTTTGTTAACTTTGTCTGTCTGCTTTTTGTTTATGATCACATTGCATACATGTTTATCTGACATGTTCAACTGAGCAGTGAGACTGAACCAGAAGAGTAAAACCAAAACAATGAGCTGAAAGGCAATACAATGCTCCATAGAGCTGAGCTGAACAGCAGGGTCAGGTAATAATTTTCTATGCATTTACATGTAATCATTTGATCCATTGTTATTTATTATTGCAGCTTAAATGTTACACATTTCAGTTTGATCTTGTGAACCAAGACATTGTATATACAGTGGTAAAGTAAATGCCCATCAATGTATTCAATAAATACATGCTGAGACAAGGCAAAGTTACTTGTATATTTAAGTTGTGCTTTTTAGGAAAAATATTAGATGCAAGCATGGTGCCTGCAGCAGAAGCACACTGTACACATTCTTGTCAAGGATGCATGACTTGCTTTTTTATTGTACTGATCTTCAGCAATGCACATATATACTTGAAAAGGGGTGTTTCATTTGCATACAGGAAGCACACAATGAACGCTTTTTTGCAAGTGCTGCCATTACTAAAACAGCTTAAGAGTTTGCACACTTACAGTAGGTGGGTATCTAGAAGTGCACATACATATTATTCTCCAGCTTAGGGGCATCAACACATTGCATTCTGTGTAAAATTCTTTGAACTGCTTGGGGATTAATCCAAAGCAAGAGTCTGTGTCAATCTCCACTATTATTCGCAATGACAATGTTAGGATGAATAAAGCAGGCCAAGACATTTCCAATGAGATGGCGTGTTTAACATAACAAAAGGATGTTTTTCCCTGCATCTTATTCTGTTTTCTGAAAAACCTTGATTTCATTCAGGCAGTCAGTCAGTCAGTCTGCTATCATCTCTTCTTTTCATTGCCTTGTTGTTTAAGCCCCCATAAACCCCCATCTTTTTTATCCTTCACATTTCTTTCAATCTTTCTGTCCGTCTTTCTGTTTTTCTTTCTGTCTTTCTCATTATATTTCCTCCTCACTTTGTGTTTTCTCATCTCTCTGTTTCTCTCATTCCTCTCTGAGGATTTGCCCCAGACATAAAATGCTTGTATATTCAATTATTTATTTATTTGTTTCTCATTTGCATGAGGGCAGAGGGTATAATAGTGTGTGTGTGTGCGTGTTTGTGTGTGTGTATGTGTGGGCTGGATAAGAGAGGTCAAAGTATAAGGATGATGTAGTTATGGGTTTGCAATTAATGAATTTACATACGGTAATGGGGAATGTTTGGCTGACAGAATGCTGCTCCCAGATGGGAACAAGTCTGACCTCTGACAAATGGACTGATCACAGAAGCAGGGAGAGAAGGAGAGAGACTGACCGTAGAGAAAACAGAACGATCTCCCACTTAATTTCACAGACACTCATTTACAGACGTTTTCATAAGAGAGAGAGCGAAGGGAAAGAGATTAAATTGCTTCATGCATTGATAATATCTTATATTTTGTATTAGAGGGAGACAGGATAGAGCCAAAGAAAGAGAAAGGCAGAGAGATCGGCAGACTGACCAATCTCTGGGCAATCTCCTTAATTTCACAGACACTCATTTACAGGCGTTTTCATAGAAGAGAGAGAGATTAAATTGCTTCATGCATTGAAAATGTCATATTTTTTGTAAAAGAGAGAGGAAGGAGATGGAGGGCGTGAACCCGTTGGTCTTTTGGTCTGCAATTCTTCTGAATCCAATTCAGAGTTAGACTGCTTCCCATTCCATCGCCCTATTCATCTGCTCACATCAAATTCGTATTGCACTGAAAAGGCAAATATAACCAACTGTATTGATTTAAAGGACCCAGCTGGCGATATTCAACATTTTCTACTATCATCAACACATGCCATGAAACGAGCCAAACCAACAATGGATTGAATCTACTAATAAGTATTTCTTGTGTAGCCTGATTTCTCTTTGCCATATAGTTCCACTGTTTACAATCACATCAATGAGGCACAACCATGCACTGAGTGGCATGTTCCTTCTTTAGAATTAATATCAATCCCAGCTTTTCTTGAGTCAATACCAAATACATAGTTCTGTCTTAAACATACAATATGTGATTTCTGCTGCTAGGGGGTCTCTCACATCAAAACAATAACAAAACACAAAGTTGGTGATGACGTGTAGTAGCGTGGGATCATGGGAATTGTCTTCACCACTATTGCTGTCATTGCAGTCAGCTTCTCCTGGTTAAGATTCCTTCAGTGTTCCTTGTTTATGACTCCGGGAGCTGACTAATCCGCAGAGGTCTCCTCCTCTCCAAAACAAATGGACCAAAACAAATGGACCAAGACAAATGGACCCAAGTGTAAAAACACAGAATAAAGCAGTTTCACCTTAAAAATCAGTGTTTCTCCGATGCTGTTCAGCAGACAAATTGCGTCCCGGACGGCCTGCCAGTCGGGCATACTGCTATGATTTGCTCTTCTTGTTTCTCTGATAACTTAATATCCAAATGTCCAATGACTAATATCTGCCAGATAAAATGCCAGATGTCTCTGGGTTGGAACATTGTTGGAAACATTTGGAATAATGTTACATAAGGTACACAGCCTAGTGTTTATAGACATTTTAACAACTTAAAAAAAAACAAAAAAAAAACATATTTTGACCCATTTTTTAAGATTTCCATCTTCAGTGATGTCCTTGGCCACAAGCGAATGGGCTTGGGGCTGAATGCCACACACAAGGTATGTAAGCCAGAGAGTACTGAGAAACAGACTAACACATTGTTGCTTTTGGTCTTTTCATATGGAACAGATGACACTAAGAAAAATAATGTCAGCCTCATTGCTTAAAGTAAATCACAATGTCGCAGGTAAAGATTCATGTGATTTGCTGATATTTGGTTAAAGAAAGCTTCAGAATATACAGTATATCGCATATATTTTCTTTGTTTAGAAACAGTGTATATAGTCTGACTTAGTTTTCTTGGTAAGTGCTTCAGTTTTCCCATAGCTGTAAAACGATATCTGCTTTGATTTGCATGATCAACCCACACTTCTTTGGATTCACATAGACATTCAATCCAAGCCAGCTTCTCCTAAAATATGCATTAAAAAGCCAGTTTAATTAAATCCAGGGCCACTTTTCTACCTGATTGCAGAGTTAAATGTATATTTCTTGGAGTCAATTACATAAAAATGAAATAAAGATCAGCTTCCCAGTTGTATGTTCCCAGTTAAGTCACGTCCGCCTTGATGTTTTGCAACTTTGTTCTGTAACATCAGTGGTGAATGGAGAGATCACAGCACAGTCACATGATAAAATACACGCATGCAAACACACACACCACTCAGTCCCCACAACTAATAGGTTTCAGGAGCTGTCTGAATAATTCTCTGCTTGTTATACACACATAATTAGTTTTCAAAGTAGCTTTCCGTGAATATAGTATCAATTACTTCCTCTCTCTTCGCTTCCCTCCTTGGAGACAGTGGGCTCACATTTTCTGATGTGACAGTGTGTTAATTGAGCTATTAGCCAGAGGTGTGTGTGCATGTGAAAGAGAGATGCAAACTCAAAGGTGTGTTCAGGTTAATTTAATGGTAGATGTGTATGCGTGTGTGTGTGTGTGTGTGTGTGTGTTTGTGCATCTTCACATGCGTTTTGTCATATTGTTTTGTCTTTCTTCCCTAATTAACACCTGCTAACAAGATCAGAGTGATAGGTGTGAAATAGAGAAACACTTTTTTTTTTTACTATTTTGTCTTTTTCTGCATATAATGGAAAACAATGGTATTTGCTTAATTTTGACAGGCATTCACTGATTGTTCTACATGTTGAACGTTGATATTAAAGATGAGAAAACCTTCTGCAATTTTTGCTATTAATTTACAAAGCTAAATCTAATCATTTTCATAGGAAGTTTATTTTAATAAGTAGAAAAGAACCCTTTGTTTCTCTGTCTTTTTATTTTCCTGTTTGTTTTGATCTTGCTTTGCTTGATGATCTCTAGCTTGTCTTGTATGTTTCTCTGTCTTATACACATAGGAAAATATCGTCCAAATGTCTGGCAGCCAGGCCTAAATGGAGAAGTGCAGTTATGTTCATGGGAAATGTTACTCATGTACATTTGGCAGGATATAATGTAAGCAAAAGTGAAATTAAAGACACCCTTTTTTCAGGGCTTTGGAGTCATCACTGGCGAGGAGCCCATTCATATTCCTTTCTTATCCAGCATTTTGCCCTCCTCTCCAACACAAGAGTTTTGTTTTCTTAAATTGCCTGTGTGGTTTCCACGGCAAGAAATGTTTTAGATTCAGTTTTACAGTGAAACTTTAGTGATTGTTTTATTTCGCCCAGTCGTTGAAGTATCAGTGCCAAATTTTTGCCTTTTTTTCATGTTTAGTTCTTTATCGATACAACCTCTTCTTCACTACTTCTATTGAATCAAGATAAGAGCCAGTCTGGTGCATCACAGGCCCAGGTGAACATGCAGCTGCCACAGGAAAACCTGATCTCATAAGTTACTTAAGAATTTAGAATGTTTCTTATGGCAACCTGCCACCTTAAATGATGCTCTGATTTTTCTTTTTTTTTTCTAGAAATGGGCTCTGAGTAGGCCTCCTCTGAGAAAAAAATCATCTAAACCATATCTAAACCAGCCCAAAGAGTAACAACAGCAGGAGACTATCTTCAAAGACATGCAGACAAATGTGTAGCACAAAAGTAAAATTAGTGTGATGAAAATAAAAATAGACATATTTAAGCTGTCTTGAGAAGTGATATGAACTCTGCAAGTCTGATCTCCACTGGCAGATTGTTCCAAAGTGCAGAGGCCCTGTCTCGTTTGGTTTTCAGCCTAGACCTTGGAATGGCTAGCAGTGCCCCCACCAGAGGATCTCAGTCAGCATCTTGGCACACAGGGGGATTAAAGGTCAAAAATACAGGCAGGGACCAGCCCATGCCTGGCCTTAAATATAATAAAAATATTTTTTTAAATCAATCCTAAAATCATTATAAGTTAAAACAAAAGAAGGGCTTTAACTTGGGTCTCACAAATTCATCAAAACAGAAATCATTTAAACTGAGTCACTGAAACTCATGACCTAAAATCACTTCTTCATCACTTATTTCTCAATCGTGCACTCTTCTGGGTTACAATATATTGTCCAACATTATATATAATAGCTGAAGCATCAAACCTAAAAGAATGGTTATTTAAAACTAAATGTGAATCCCTTGCAGAATAAAAAAAAATAGGCTTTGCAGTGTGGAAAAAAACCCCATTAGGCAAACACTTTTACTTTGCTGTTGAGTTGGTATTTTCCATTTCCAACATATTCATCCACCCATCTATCCAGTGGTACTCTTAATGGTTGCCCTGGACAGTAGTAGGGCTAGTACATGACACACTGAAGATCTTTGCAGGGACAGGGGATGATCGATGGGGCTACTATTACTACTATGTGTGTGTGTGTGTGTTAGAGCGTGCAGTGGAAGGGTCTATTGACAGCCTGCTATTCTTTTCACTGTGCAGTGGGATATGGGGTGTGACTGCTGGTGTGTATATGTGTGTATGGGGGCTGGCGGTTTAGGGGTGTGTGGACTGATCGAAATCTCCCCACTGACAAGTCCTAGTATCGATCTGTCCATAGCTGTGGCCGACACATGCCCCCCACACACACACTAACACACTAACACACACACATACATACACAAGTCTGCAGGTTGTTGGAAAAATCTTTCAGTAACATATAAAATGTTGAGCACCAGGGCATGTCATTCTGTCTGGCTGGATTTATTTTGTTAATATAATTTATTGATGAGATGTGGAGATTTAAAATGCAATTCGGAAGAGGCAAAGTAATGTGAGCAGAATGAACTGTGAAGACAGTGACATTGATACAGTATAGGACCATTTGGCATGCATTCTTTATCATCATATCATTCAAATGAGAAGTGTATTCTTTTGTCAACCATTATTCAGTGTATAGCATTAACATAAAGGATTTTAGTGCCATAAAGACTTTCTCTGGGTCACATCTCACAATGAAAAAGGGGTTGGCGTAACTATATACTGAGATCTGATAACATGTACGGGAAGAGCTGAATACAATGTTCATGCTAGAGGAGAACCTTTGTTTTCCACTTATATACAAAAAGGCGTGTCCTGCTGTGGTTGATGGCGTAACTATGAAGTCCTGGGTTTGAATGTTTCGCTGTCCGTCCACTGTATGGTCAAACTGCAAACATAACACAAATAAACTTACTATTACACATGAAATAGTAAGTTTTGTACGGTGTGACTAAAATGTAGAAATACTTTAGTGAAATAATAAAAGTTGTTATGGTGAATGTGTCAGCAATATGTTACTTATACAAACCCAGCTGACAGTGAGTAATAAAAGCATTCATTTGGAGTCATATCTTAGCCACCTGGTGAATGTAAGTCTCCATGTAACTCTATTTCAACTCCGACAATTCCTGAGGGAAATATCTGGCTCTATTGCTGCTAAATGCTTCCCTGTATACTCCAGCTAGTGTCGGACTTTGTCTGTCTGCCAATTGGTGCCAAGTGGGTAGTGCACAGCAGCTTTATCAGAGCTATTGAGCTAAAAAATAAAAATAAAAACAAGAAAAAGCTGGAAATAATGGAGGTGAGACTGAACCAGTAAAGTTGCGGGCTGTTAAACCAAAACAACGAGCTGAAAGACACTAAAAAGCTCCAAAGAACAGTTTCAGATGAATGGTTATCATCATCATTATTTCCAAAAATGCCACTTATTGTTTGTACATCATACAGAATAAAACACATGCCCTGTGCAGTGTTACACATTGCCACATGTCAAGTGAAAGCTAAAAGTTCAAAGTCTCTATTCAAAGTTATTTGCCTTGGAGTTGTGCAGAGCAGCCTATTAAACACGCATTTAACGTGTACAGCATTTTATATTTACCATTTAAATATAACATAATTATGTAAAGATGGTAAAGTACCATCTCTTATGCCTCCTCCAATCAAATGTCTACTGTGTTTCTTTGTTCCCTTGCTCTCGTTCTCAGGTGAAATCTGGCTGTAACCATGAATTTAGAGAGAGGCTGTCCAATACAAACCCCAAAGAAGAGTTACATCAACATTAGGCTAAATGGTTGCCTTGGGATTATAGTTGGAGTTTGTGGACATTATTGTGTATGTGGCCCCCTGCTGTCTTATGCCTCTCTCTCCTTCTCACCTCAGAATGCCTTCTGGTAATGCATTTAAACTCAGGCGGCTTGGGGTAATTTAGAAACATGATGGATAATGCATGTGGAAAAAATAGGTAAATGGTCTTCAACATTATTATTCAGCGTTATTTTAGCAGTAGGGGGTGATGGAGAGACTGTATGAGAGACAAAAGATCCATGTAAGTGCTTTCATGTACAGTGTGTGTACCCTGTACGCATGTCTCCATCCTACATGTGTTACACCACCATCTTCTAATGCTCTCCTCTCTCCCACTGTGCACTTTAATTTTCCTTGATTTTTTTCATGTTCTACCACATATATTGATGTGTTTGCCAGTGTCTGGATGCACCTGGCCCAACAGCAGGGGAGCATTCACATCCTAGCATGTTCGCTGTGGTTCATAACAGTTCATAATGGAGGAGGCGCGACACAGAACACTGCTGAGGTTAGAATTTTACCATATGGGGTGAGGAGAGGGAATGAGCAACCATATGGATCAACTGGGCAAGGTTTGAATACAAGTGTGTGTATCTCTGTGAGTGAAAAATACAACCAAAATGGGAACCTTTTTTGGCAGCTGGGTTAAGATTGGCTGAAGAAAGTCAGATCAAGCTGTTTGAATGTCCTTACACATACATTACTAAATAATATATATACAAAAATATATAGAGTGAGTCTATGTCATAGAGCTTTTTTTTGTATTTAAATCACATTCAGACTTTTTAACAGCTACAAGCTACTGTTATCAGTGCCCCTTTGTGCAGCTGAGATCTGAGTTTAGTTTTTTCCTAGAGTTACAACAGTATTAAATGGTTTTGGAAGGCACAGAAAAATGATGTCATCCTGCAAATAGGAGTGTCAGATCACAAAACGCATGTGTCGTTCTAAAAGGTCATGGGCAAATGACATATTTTGTTGTTCAATTTGGAGGACTTGTTGTCCATAGTGATGGCTATGTCTTCCTGTAGTGGGTAGCAGGGAGCGGTTGGTTTTGTTAATCATATTTTCCTGTTTATTATAGATAGGAAGGTTAAATTATTATAATGTGTTATATTTCATTTAATTAGGTTTAATGAGGATTTATTTTGTTTGTTATGTTGGTATTGTGTTTATTATCACATTGTAAATAAACACATCAGGTGTTAATCTTCTAATTTGGCTGCTTGGGTCTAAGGAAGGACTGGTCTTTTTCATGCTGCGTCTTGGCCCCCTAGACGAGGCACAACACTATTTTTATCCACTATTGTGTGGATATTGCCTCAGTCATAGGGGCCTGTTTTACAGCAGTCATTTTGACTTATTAAATCACAGGTGTTACTAATAAAATTAACAATGTGTCCCAGTAAGTCATGGCAGTGTGACGGAGAGCCAGCATGCACAATACCACAACCCTGAAACTGAGCAGCTAAAAGGAAATTTACACCTGTGCTATGATCCAACATGCCAAAAGGCTCGATATATGAAAAATGGCAGGGTTGGACGAATTAAAAAAATAATAATAATGTTAATACAGTCTGTACAAATCAAGTTTAAATTGGTGCTGACAAATCACATAGCATAACGAAAAGAATTGAATTGGATTAGAGATGAAATAGAATGATATTAAACCAACTAACTCTCAGTCCTTTAATCTTTAATTATTACATGTACTGTGTTTTTATTGTGGATGACTCTGAATATTTTAAACCTTGTCAGTAAAACCATATTCATGTTATTTGTAGAGTCAAAAAATATAAATTCTAAAGAGACAAAAGGGGTTTCCTGTTACTCTGCAACTTTGCAGTTAATTCAAACATTTCAAAATGCATATCTTAAATGATTATTCAAGTGAACTTACAACTTTCAAACTTTCACCAAAGAAAGAAAGAAGAAAAAATGCATGCATCCACAATGTTCCTCCTCCCCTGGGGTTCATTAGTAGGAATGGAATTCAGTGACCCAGAAACTAAACCTAGCCCAAATCAATTAGCAGACATACACATGCATACATTTGAGCTGCTAATTACAAAGCCAAACTCCACCTCACAGGGAGGGGTTTCCTCTTTGAAGATGATCCAAACTGTGAAAAGGCAAAATGTTTTGTAAATACAGTATTTCTGTTGGCTTCAACTTAACAATACTGAGCTAATGTCAGCCAGTAGAATATTTTCAGCTTGATTGTGAGAGGCAACTTTGACTGTCTGCTGTATTAATGTGGAACCCCTTAATATCTGACATTCAATTATAACTGAAAATGTGTCACTGCATGCATGCCAACTCTAGATTTTACTATGGTAAAACATTTATTACTATTTATATAATATTATCTAATAATTCAGTCAGCCTGGTGTCGTTTTATGTTTGTTTTTTTGTACATTATTACATTTTCTATAACTAATATTTTATTGATTTGCCCATGTATAAGGGACAAACAAACAAAGTAAAAAAACAAAACAAAACAAACAAAAAAGGATAAAATAATAATAATATATATATATAAAAATTGATAAAAAACAATAACAATGGCTCAAATCTAAGCGTACCAGTGAGCCAGCATGACACAATATCAGGACCCTGAAACTGAAGCAGCTAAATGGAATTCAGCCATCATTGATTTCATTATTTAGATCTGTGATCTTTCTCCTGTAACATGTCAATAGGTCTTCTTGGAAAAAGGACTATCGCCACTATTTTTCAAAAGCGGTACCTTTTATTTTTGACATTTGAGTAGGCTAAAATGTATTATATCCACAGCTCTACTAAAGCTCTCCTAATCAATATTTTTCATTAACCGTGGATCAAAAGGCTAAGTATAATTTAAAAGGGGTTCCTTGCAGTGACAAACTCAGAATATTTGCATCCAACTCTGCAGTTCTCCTCAGTTCTACAGAGCATTTCAGCATCTTTTGGCTCATTGTTTTAGAGAACTAATCAGAGCTGAACCGAGTGAATATTACATTCATCAGGTGGCCAGAAACATGACTCCAAATGAATGCTAATGTCACTTTGTGCCTGCCAGATGTGTAGCCAATTGGTAAGTGTATGCTAACAATTTCACCATAATAACTTTATAGGGTGATAATACATTTGTGTTGCTGTTTTCAGCTTGTTCCACTTACCCAAGTGGCCAAAAAAGGTCATTAATGCAGCTTTAATCATTTTGAGTGCAGGACTGTTACTTTTAATAAGTATTTGGTACCAGTGGTTGGAAGTAACTAAGTATTGTACTGTCTGAGTTACTTGTACTTTTACTACTTTTACATATTTATACTTCTATTCCACCACATTTTCACTTTGCAGATTTTAAACACCTTTAATGATAGATGATATACAATGTTTTATATATATAACTTCTCCAACACCACAATCTTAAAACTCGTTACTATTTATTTAATTTCTGTCAGCAATACTGTGGAATATGTTTACATTTATGTTTAGATTTACATTTACTTTGCATTTATTATTATATTGGCTATTAGGCTCTTATTATATTTCTATTTTCCAATTTCATTTTTACTTTTTACTACATGTATATACCTATACATTCATTTCTATTCTATATATTGTGTTAGATATTGTATATAAGTACTATTTCACTATTTAGGACATCAAACTGAGGCAGCTGAGGAGGCATTTTCTAAGTTAGTTCCTTCCTGTCCTGTGAAAATCCTCCAATTTGACTTTTTTCTGATAAACTGAAGGATTGAGTGAGAAAATTCTCACTTTTCTTAAACTGATTAACAATTAAAAAACTCTCTTGGATTATCTTTGGTTTTTCTGAACTCATGAAAAGTTGACTTTTTAGAGATACTTGGTTCTCACATGTCAAACATATGATGATTTTATAAAATATGATGCATTGCTGTAGATTAAACAACCTGTTTATAAAGTAGTTACATTACAAACACTAACAGTAAATGAGTACTTTTACTTTTGATACTTAAGTGACTTTACTTCTAATACTTGCATACTTTTACTTAACGTAGGGCTTTTATGGTATTAGTACTTCTACTTAAGTAATATATATGAATACTTCTTCCACCACTGTTATTATATATAGTAATATAGTAATATATATATATATATATATATATATATATATATAGTATAGTATATATAATATATAATATAAATATAT
>NW_023340095.1:7193583-7196886 GCF_004916995.1 Morone saxatilis | reverse complement strand
AGTATTTCTTATTCTGATTCTGATGAACATATTTTTTAAACATATATTTTAATACAGTATATTAAACCACCCAACAGTATAATAAACTAAATAAAAGTAGCTCTATTGCAGCCAGCTACAACATTAAAATGCATATTACTGCATCAATAATAAAAATACATGTTAATGTAACAAAGACAGAGGCTACTTTTACCTGTATACTTCTTATTTGCCCCTAAATTTACTTGATAATACCTGTAGGCCTACTGTTATATTATATAATATATAAATACCATATTATATGTTATATAAAATATCTCAATACTTCTTCAATCACTATGCAGTAGATTACTAATAAAATAAAGTTTGTTCTCCATCAGTGCAGGAGCAGCACTTTCCCAGCAGATGAATTCAGATCACTGCCACTTTTCACCAGTGATTGTGTTTGTCCCTGCACATCACCTCCTTGCTGTTTGAGCAGCAGTAGTGTAACTGAGAGTGTGCACAACCTCATATCACTCTTTCACCCCAGCAGTAAGTGCAGGGAGTACTTCCCCTTTAAGAAAGTGACAGTACCAAGCGGTGGAGGAGCTGGTCAGGAACTGGTCAGGAGCGGACGGCAGTGAAGGAATCTCAAAAAAAAAAAAAAAAAACTTTTCCAACACACATCGCCGTGGTCCTTTTGTTTTACTGTTTAATCCCCCCTTCGGCTCGTCCACGAATGCGCAAATAGCGGCTACGCTGCCTCGCCGTGCGCGTCGGTGATGAAACGGATGCTACAGACCGCTCGGAAGAAGGAAACTTGCGAGAGGAAAAAGTTGTGGGATGATGCCCGAGCCGACTGCATCCCTCCCTCCAAAGTTCAGCTAAGGTGGCTAACGATAGCTAGCAGCGCTCGCTAACTCTGGGGTGAAAGTTACAACACTTGTTTTGACTTCATCCGCCATAACGAGTGTTAACAAAGCACCTGGCGATGAAGATAGCTCATGCTTGCGGCGAACAACTGAACGCTTCCATCATTGGCGTGAACTTTTGTGTTTGGTTTTTTTTTCTTTAGCCCAGTGGAAGTTAGCTCGACAGACAGCCAGTTAACCCGAGCTGCGTTGACTCTCACTGAGACATGACATGACACATATATGACAGCTGGCAGCAAAGGCAGCTGTGCTTTAACAGTTTCTGTTAAAAAAGTGAAGTTTATACATGGACCAACTTCATTAGTGTCGACACCCATTGGAGGCTACGTGGAGAGATGAGAGAAAAGGGGAAGTGATAAACCTTGGCGACCATAACATGAGCAAAGTAATGCCGGAGCTGGATATACTTACTCAAATCATTATTCTCACATTTGACAGTCTGAATAAGGAGCTCTGTGGACTGGGCCACTTTGACAAGCTGTGCTTTTAATCCCAAACAACTTCTCTCACCTTTTGTTGTTGTTGTTGTTGTTGTTGTTGTTGCCATATCTGTTTGGACACATCTCTGCCTGTTTTATCAAGACTTTGTGGTGGTCATTGTGCTGTTTAGAGCATTATCATTACCATTGTTCATCATCAGCCGCACTCAGAGGGCCCCTGCGTCTTGGATGAGAGTGCTATAATGAAGGTGACTGTGACGTTTGGGCAGACAGGTGTGGTGGTGCCCTGCAAGGATGGGTGGACTGTCAGGGACCTCATCCAGCAAGCCACGCAGAGGTACAGAAAACTCCTGGAACAGGTAAACAGTCCCCTTTCTTTACTATTAAAGTGACCACTTATCACAATGAGCCTCCAGGGAGAGTAGGCAGTGTTGTGACATAGAACTGTAGACGATAGAGCTGCTCCAAATCCATGCAAAGGTGTTTGTTGTTATGGCGAAGTGCAATATGCAAATCGCAGAAGCTGCAATTTGTTTTCTAAATAAATATGTATGTACTTCTGAAGAGATGCCATAGACTACATGTCTTGTTCTCCAGATTTAATAAAACATGTTTGTTTGATACATACAACCCCAAAAATGATCACATCGTCATGACTTTATATTGTTTTCAGTGAAAATTACATTTGTGATGCACACTAATCGTGAATCATATCGCAATCGCAGCATGTGTCAAAATAATCGCAATATGATGTTTTTACCATATTGCGAAGCCCTAATTATTTCATATTAGTAATTTGAAGAAGCATTTTTCTCAATGTATAACCTACAGTAGGTTGTTTGTGAAGGATATGCAGCCTTAAAATGCAAACCAGCATGCCGGATGTTTGAATATTGTTGTTTTTGTTTTCCCAAGACATTTTTATTTTTTTGTTGAAGAGATGACACTTGTATTCAGCTAGGACCGGGGTATTGCTTGAGATGTTTTGTGACTGGTATGAGTACAATACTGGATTTTTGGCACCAAAACAATACTAATAAAAAGTTTTGATGCTTGCTATTCAGAAAAGTACTGCAACTGTGCTGACACTGTGGCAGGCACATCTCTAAATGTATTCACCTTGTATATCACGTAACAAGGCGGTTATGAGGGCTGTTTTTTTTTCATTTGTGTGAGTGGAAATGATTGCAGTTGTAGAATAGCGTTTCATTTTCATTCATACCAAATATTCCAGTGTGCACGATCAAAAGCATGAACAAATGTAATTTTAGCTCTTTTTGAGGCTGTTTGACCTTCGAGCCATCAGTTAGCTACATTATTCATTGTCAGAAGTAGTTCTGTAATAATGTGTAAAGATTTTTATGAACTCCTGAAAGACTTGGAAAAGAGGCGAGATAACTTTTTATGAAACAGCACTTTCATAACATTTTGAGGTTTTCCCTGGAGCCATAAAAGAAGAATCGAAAGCTCTGTCATTTTTACGCCATAAAAGGGCCATATGATTTTCACATCCCCAAGTCTTGGGAAATTAGACAAAGCCATGGAGGTCCAGTTCTCCATAATTGCCATATAAAAAATTAAAAGCATATCTGATATGAATTGTGATGGCGCTGACAGGAGCAGGCACGAGTCGTCTCCACTTTAGTTGCGATTGAGCGTGCAGATGCAAATGACCGCCTCTGGTGATTTCTTTATGAGTGCAGTTGATTCCCTGCACTGCTCTCAGGGCAGGGACCCAGTGACCCCCATCAGACGACCAAATCTTCTCAGTGACTCGCTTCATATTGGCTCCATTATTCAAAGAGCACACCAGTCATACAGACAGACGGCCTCTGTTGTGATTGAAGGAGAGATGTCGAAGCTGTGTGTGCGTGTTTGTGTTTATATGAGACAGACACCAGGACAGCACTCGGAGATGCACTTTTCCACCACCCTCTTTTTCTTCCTCTCGCTTTTTTTTTTTTTTTTTT
>NW_023340095.1:7162526-7193483 GCF_004916995.1 Morone saxatilis | reverse complement strand
TTTTTTTTTTTTTTTTTGCCTCTTAATCTGCTTTCATCTACCTGTACATTAGCCCTCCCTCCTTGTGTTTTGGCCCTGTTCATCTCACAAGTACTTCGCCTCTTCACCTTCCACATAGCTCTCCACACAGCTCTCCACGTAGCTGGAACCCTCACTTCTCTTTCATTTGAACTCGTCTTCCTCTTTGAACAGTTCCTACTTCACCTCCTGTTCTCCTTTATGTGGTAACTCTGTTCTGCCTAGAAGTAGAGATCAATAGCTTACATTTTAAATTTAAAGTCTCTAAACTAACAACAACGCGGTATAGGCAGGAGCAAAGTGTACCGCTTTAGGTCCAGGTAATGTCATTTTAAGTGTTAAAATTTACTTGACTTAACTTCTCACTTTTTGTGTAAGGAAATATAAACATGAATGATATACTATTTTGCATATTTTATAAAAAGGACAAACCAGTGGACATTTGTGGAAATGTTGTTGAAGCTTTAAGCTCCTGGGTGGGCGTTTCCAACCGCAGCTGTTGGCTGACATCTGAGGGCCTGCTTTTTCGCAGCAGACATTTTGGTATGTTGTAGCAGGAAAAGCATTTCTTGCATGTAATTGATAACTGCTTTCCATTTAGGCGAGCTAGTCCCAGTGTCCTAGTGTTGTGCATACTGGCTCACTGGGAAAAATTTCACAAACGGTGGCTCAGTTCCATCATTAGTGAAATTTGTTCCAACTAGCTACCACTCAGAAAATATACCTGTTTCACAGCTGCCTTTTTTTTACCAAATAGTAGGGTAGACACAGGTGTAACCAGTGCTAATGAAGGTTTTGTTCCGTCCAGGTCGAACCTTAATTAAGGTAAATAATTAATTAGTCATCATTGGTAACACCTGTGTTAACCCCACTATTTCATGTCAAAATGGCTGCTGTGAAAAAGGTCTATGGTAGCTATGTAGCTGTGATTACCACTAGACGTCACCTGCTGAGTCATCAACAGCTCCTTCAGTGTTGTGATTGTCCCATAGTTTATAAAGGAGGAGCAGTAGCTATTGTTTCTTTCATGGGTCCAGTTGTGGAGACGGCCGATGACCGGACTGTATCCTCATTACGCCGCAAGTAACCTTGTTATTTGAGTCACGACAAATATCAATATAAAAGCAGATAGGACTAAGTAGTGCTTAACAAGTAACAATGTCAGCCCCAAACTGGTTAACTGCCTCTGGACCTGAAGTGAATACCCAAGCCAGATATAACCCCAGTGAAACTGCCAGTACTGACATCATCACGCCCCCTGGATGACACTAATGTAGGGGACACAGAAAATTACATTTATTAATTTTGGTAATTTACATAAGTCAAAGCAAACACCAAGGAGATTCTGATTTCTTAGGAAAAAATCATATTTTTCAGTTTGACTTTAACTTTTAGGGGGAAAAAAATGTAAAAGATGTTACTGCTCTTGTGTTAGACCTAAGATAAAGTGCACTGCAACATGGTGTGTCAGTTTACCTTAGGCCTAACACAAGAGCAGTAACATTTTAGATGTTATTAATGTTCACTGAGACACAGAGTGAGTGCTCCAGGTGTGTTTTCCTGCAGCTACGTGTGTGTAATGATGCACCTCCCCGCTCTATCGATTAGCCCTCCCAGTGTTTAAATACTTTGTTTCCTGTGTGTGAATGAAACGCTTTGTTAAGCACATGCACACTGTGTTTGTTCTGGCCCGCTCTGCTTCGGCTCCTCTTCTTCTTTCTCCTCTCTGTATCATCTGTTTTCTTTCTCTCTTCCCTACACCTTTGTCAGCACTCGCCGTTTCCCTTTGTAGTTTCTGTTTTTACTTCTCCTTCCGCTGTCATTCTTCCCACTTTTTAAAAGTTTTGGTCTCTTTCTCTTCTCCTTTGTTGTTGTTTGACATTTTAAATATTCACCTTTTTGTTCACTTTTTCCATACTCCCTTTTTACCTCCGTTGACTGCCTCTTCCTGACCCTCTATCTCCCCGTTCCCTCTCGTTCCTGCTCTCTAGGATGGAGAATAGGTATTCTCCTTAATTGCTTCATCTCACCCCCTCTTCTCCGTTTGTATTTGTTTTTGTGTATTTTTCTTGCTCTCGTCCCATCACTCAGTCATTTCCCTGCAACGCTAATCTGTTGTAGCTGTGTAATTATGGCTGTTAATGTGTTCCAGGATTAGAAAGCCAGGATATGTGTGTGTGTTGTAGAGCGGTCCAGTCCCTAATCCTCCCTCCCAGTGCTGCAAATCATGTTTTTAAATTGTCACAGAGACAGCTCGCTTTCTCTCCGTCTCCCTCTCCCTCTTCCCCTCCCCCCCAGCTGCTTCATCCTACTGAGAAAGTATGCTGCTTGTATTAAAAACATTTTTTAATCTCGTGTGCTCCTGCGTACATCCACTGTAGCTAACTGACTCTTATCAGCTGCTGCTTTGTGAGGAGTTCCCACAGGGGTGCTTAAGAGGAGCTAACTCTTGGAATAGACATTAAAGCTACGTTTTAGTGAGGGGATCCTTGAGGTTTAGTCTTAAGTTGCGTTTCAGAGAGGATTTATTTAGCGTTTTAGTTGCACTGATTTATAGTTTTAGTTTCACATTGATCACAGCCTAATTATTAGTTTTCTTTTACCCCTTTGTGTTACCCAGTATGGAACCAAAGGGGGTTAAACGAGACAAGTGGAAGGTAGTAAGAGGGTGCTGATATATTTGTATGTAGGATACACCAGACTTTTGTTATACTACTGCGTAGAAAAGTCTCTCCCAAATATTGAAAGGTATGCCTTGTTACCACAACTTGCAGACAATATACATGTATAGCTTATAAGTCAGCTGAGACAGAGCACAATGGAATAAACTCTAAAAAGAAATGGAATTTGATTCGGTTTAATATAGCCAGTAACAATCTACTGAAGCATGCCTTGACATTTGGCTCCAATGCAAACATTCAGAGGGGTTCAGGAGACCACTTTAATATACAGAATGCTAAGCTGAAGGTTGAAGGTCTACTGTTGAAGTGTGAAATGTCTTTATAGATAACTCAGTCATTAGCCTGTCACTCAGCAAGTGTGTGATTATTAGGTTAATTGTCATTCACCTCACTCAGTAAATCAAGGAACCAAGTGCACCATGATCTGTAATTATTTGTTATAAAACCAAGAAGCTAAAGCATCTTGGTGACAGCTATAATATGGAGCTATTACTGTTGATACTTGAACATGGAGGCCGAGCAGAAATAGTGGTAGGGGGAAAAGGAGGATGAGTAGTATCAAATAATAAATTAAACAATAATACACAAGGTTCTTGTAGAGAGTAGCAGGGAGCAAATGAATAAACCTTTAGAAGAAATCAAAACGAAGGTGATGACGTAAAAAAGGGAGATAGCTGGCATAGCAGGCTGATGAGGAAGTGAAGAAGGAAGGGTGGGAGGAAAGCGGAGGTTGTTTTTCGTGGGGAGTTGTCAGGAAGTTATCAGCTTGTTGACAGACTTCTTAATTACCTTTGGCCAAACAGACAAGTGTGCAGTTATGTGTTTATGGATGTTTGTTTGTGTGGTTTCAGGTTTAGTCTGCAGTATTCTGTGTAATATCAAACTGGACAATCACAACAACATATCAGTAAATTTGTTCAGTTTTTATGTGAAATGTGTTTTGAGTTGCTTCTCTCTAATATATATATGTATATATATGTTTCTGTTATTAGACTGTATTTACATTTGACACTAGGGATAGGAATCGATGAGATTATATTGATACCAGTACCATTATCGACTCTGCTTATCGGTACGATTCTTTATTCGATTCTCTTATTGATTCCTGATCAATTTATTTTCTATGTGGAAAAAAGTAAGCCTGAACACAATGTAGAAACAGAGTGGAGTTATAGTAGTTTTTGTGAAATGAGGGCACACTTTGGACCTTTTTTTGCCTCTCTGCTCCTTTCCTCCTTCTTTTGCAGGCTTCCAGCTGCGTAGATGCATGAGTTGACTTCATTGTTTTGCAGTGCACAGCTGTCAGAAAAAAATAATTCTTGAATTGAAAACCTCAGAAGCACATGATTCTGATGGAACCAGTTCTCGATTCCCATCCCTATTTGACAAAATGCTAAAGGTTTCATATGTGTGGTCCAGATACGGCCACAAGTATAGTAACAAATCGTTAAACAAGTCGCTTTTGTAGGCCGATGGCGTGTATCCACACTTCCACTTGCACATATAGATTGTAAGGTGGATGTGTATGAAAGGGTTCCTGCCTATGTGGGTGTGTGCTGTAGTTTCATTAGCCAGGGTAAGGAATGCTGATGAGGCGTGGCCAAACAAGCTGATAAAATCGTAAAACATCCTGGACCCATGCCAGAGCACAGGCAATTATTTCTGGGAGGAAGGGAGGGAGGGGAAAGGAGGAGACACGTGCTGCCGTTTCTGCAGACAAACCACAGGAATGTGTTGATCAAGCCTTTCACCTATTCTTTTCTGTTTTATTCTCCAAGTTATATAGGGTCTGATGGCACACATGCTTTCCCAAATTAGCCAGACAGGCATGCCATAGCTAGATCATTATATAAGAATAAATGCCTTTGTATGCAGATCATTCTAGCTAATTTTATCATTAGTTAATTTTACCATTTTACTTGCCATAGTAATTGTCAAAGGATGGCTGCTCACCTGTGTTAAAAAGTTAAAACATTCAAATTCATGACTTCTGACTAGTAGTTAAGTTTCTAATGAATTGATTTTGAACCATCAAGATGAACCCAACATTATCTCCTTAGATGAGTGAAGAAACACCTTTTGCACCGCTTCAATTTGAAATGCTGAAATGTTAACATGGTAAGTAATGGTTACCATGGCACCTCCACCAGCTATTTTCTTGCTTTGCTTTTTACAGAAGACAGGCTTTGTTACTGCAGGGTCACAAGACGGGTGAAAGCACAATTTAAGTTGGATTTAGTTATTTTTCCAATAATTTACAGTATGTGCTGCATCAGTACTCACTGCCTTCACTTTGTCCCAATAATACTTAACATTACTGGCATAACTGAGCTGTTTGATGAAATTGCTTGATACTTCCAGACCCGACCGGTTTTGACCTTGGACCTAAATATTAGAAATGTGTTTATTTTTTTTGGGTGGAATGGATGGGAGCTGCCACAGACTCGACCTACGGCGGTATTCAGTCTTCACATTTTGTGTCGACAGCATGAGCTCCAGAGTTTGCTTAAAGTTAACCTTGGATCGCTGTTTTGCGGAGTCCATTTCTTTACACTGCCTCCACTTTTGACAACAGCGTGCATACCAAACTCTTGTGTCAACTGCCAGACTAGAAAGGCTTACTGTTCACAGATAAGGAAAGGGGGGAAGTTATGTTTTAACTCTGGTGGGATTTTACTACAACCTAATAATTTCTAGATCATGAGAGTCAAATACTTAAAATTGCCAAAGATTATCTGTAATAGTATCAGGCGAAACACTGTATTAAGTGCTAATCCCCTTGATTTTCAGATTATATCAGTGTGTTTACAGCTCTTATCTTTAGTCCTACAATATCTGAGCGTCCCTCTAGGTTTTTAAACTGCCAGACCTGGAGGCACAGGGTTTCTGCAGTTCACAAAAATAACATGTAGCACATTATCCATGCACTCCTCCTGAATATCAGATTAGATCAGTGTGCTCATAGGTCTTATCTGTCTACCTCTCGTCTTCTTAGCTGTATGGCTTGCCTACTGTAGCAAGAAATCAAAGAGGGTTGTTGACCTAAAAACAACAGCAGGTGTAGTTTTCCTTCTGTAAGTATAACATAATTTTGTTGTGATTCTTGTGTAATCCTGGCTGACGCTGGAAAGTTTTAACTACAGAGAGAAAATGTGTTTTTCCTCTACAGGGCATGCCGGTAGCTAGAAATGAAATTGATAGGGTTTCAAAACATCACAAATTCTAACGCTAATTGATTAATGTATTGAGTCATGGCCATTAAAAATTACAGACATCTCAAAGTGATGTGAGTGGTGTTTCAAGAAATTGAAATCACACCACCTCACCGCTGTTCACCGTTTGTCCATCTCTGTCTCTGCTCTACGCTCCCTGTCAATTACCAGCTGCCAAATATGGTGCGAGCATGCAGATCTTTCTATAAGTGTGCTGTCATGTCTGAATAAAGCTATAAACAACAATAATGTCTGCGTGACGAAGGGAGGCACACCCATGCTCAGTATATACAGCTCCGTTGCTTCACGTCGTTTCAAACACATAACAAATTCTAGCTATCCTTACATCTGTGCTAAAAAAAAAGAGTTGGGTTTCTGACATTGACAATGTTGCGTGAGGAACATATGGCAGTCTGTAGGTGTGCACGTAGCGAGTGTCAGAGAGAGATGACGAAGAATAGGCGAGCAGTGAAGTTGTCAGTTTAAATGTACAGTGTAAGTTACAGTTTGTAAGTGAATAAAGGCAGCACCTTCCCAAGACCAAAGTAAATCTCCCGTGTGCTGTTTCCCACCCTCTGGAAAACTGAACGGGCTAATCTCTTCGTCGCTTTGAAGATGATGTCAGGTGTGCATGGAGCGGTGGGACTATTCACAGGCGGGTCTGTTGTCTGTGTTTGTGAGGGATTGAGAGAGCAAGAACAGGGCAAGGGGTGGCCGAACAAATCATCACGCTGCGCGGGCCTTTGCGGCGAAATAAGATTTTATGCATTTTACATAGAAACAAAAAAAGATCAATATGTGGTGGTCTGTGTTAATATTGTGGTGGGCCACCACAAATAAATGAATGTATGGGAAACACTGTGATACACAGACTGCTGCTACTGCTAGATTACTAACCACACTAAGTGAGCAAACTGCCCTGAAGCCCCAGATCCCCAGGGTCCCTGAAAAGTCCATGTTTACGATGTATCAATTAGCCTGTTGTAATTTGATGAATTGCTAATTTGTTTGGAACATGCACCTCTATAGAACAATATTAACTGAAATGAAAAGTACAATGGATAGTCGGCTGTGTGAACTGTACTGTGGGGCAGCAGGGGGCCTCAGGGCCCCCCAGGGTGTTGATGTGGACGTGGTGATGAGAGTGGACTTTGTTGACATAAAAGATATTTTTCTTGTGAGCTCACGTAATAGAAGATTAGCTGGAATGTGATATTTGACTGTAAGCAAGACAATGATTTTGCATTCAATGTTTCTCTGTAGTCTTGTTATTCATTACAAGACATTACATTGGAGTATCTTGTGTATCATGCCTTCAGTGAGAATCTTTTAGTGAGAGTGGTGTCTCTTTGTCGAGGCATAGTCCGTAAAGTTGCTTGTACAGCGACTTACTGTTTGTGTGGGGATGATGGATTGAGGACTTGCCATTAAACTAGTATAGGCAAAATGTAAAACTACTTGGAACTCATTCTGAAGCGGTAATAAAAACACTGGTCTCTGTGAGATGTTATGTGGAAAGCTGAGGCCTACAAAAGATAAAAAATAATTTACATGACAATTTGGCATTGAAATTTTCCTTAGTAATCATAAAAACACTCACATGTGCTGTCCCAGAGTTAATATGCCCCAAAACCCTGATTGATAGTGCTCAAGGAAGATAAATGCTGTGCAAAAGAGAAAATAACACAATGTTTGAAAATCTATCTCCGTCATACATCTGGCCTGGGTGTCAGCCAAGTCAGTATTACAATGGGGCCATACAATGAATTCCAACAGGGAGGGAGGAAGAGAGAGAGGCAATTTAACAGTATAAACAGCCGCAGTGTCGGTGTTTTGTGTAACAGTGATTTGAATGGTGGTTGGTTTTGTGATATAATAGAAAAAGAAATTGTGTTTTCTTTATGGACGTAGGCTATATTTAACTCGGGATGAATGCTTTATCTTGAGTAAGCAAACACAACCCTGTTTGTAAGTAACTTTTACATATCAGCTGGTGCCAGGTGGCAGTGAAGAATGACAAGACTCAAGATCACACTTTGTATGTTTGGTCTTGTAGTTTTTCTCACGTAACACCTAAGCATGTGGAGAATATCTCAATCCTGAGAATAACTGAGGTAGACTTAGTAACTACAACACACCTTAACTTGAAAGTCTTTTAACTTGACGCATTTGAAAAGCGTTTGTGTGCCTAGCCTTAATGAACACAGTTAAGTGACGTGATGTGCAAAACTCCACACCAACAGATTACACAGCCATGCAGCTTCAAACCCTTCGGACCTAGTTATTGAAAATTATTGATATTCCCTCTGCTGGTTTATTGATTTGTATGTAAAGCAGATGAGAAAAAAAAGACCTGTCTCTAACCAGAGCTCCTGTATTATATGGACAAAGAAACTAATTTACACAAATAATTTAGTGCAAGTAATTTACTGGAAAGAGTTTTACAGCATAAGCAAGTTCAGAGTAAGAACTGGTATTGACATTGAGGCTTGCAGTGATATCCAGGGACTCAAAGCACCTTGCTCTATCTCACCCTCTCCCTGATGAGAGTTTTTGAAAAGCATTGACAAGCACCTGACCCTGAAAGAGTGATTTAATGGAGCAGCACCCTGTAACATTTTGAGTCATACCTTTCCTTAGGCTGTTTGTGGCTCTGTGTGTACTTGTGCGCGCACGGATGTGTGTGTGTTGTCTCAATATGTTGTTCAACAACCAGCTCTATGTAGTCAGCTGTCCAGTGCAGTGTCGATGTCATTAATCACAGACCCAACACAGCGGAGGAAGGGAGTGAGGAGGGGAGAGAGAAAGGGCCAGGCTGGAGTTGTAATCTGTACAAGGTACCTAGGGAAAGATGTGGAAGATGTAAGGAGGAAAGAAACAAAGAAGAGGGCAGAAATGGGAGGAGAGGGAGGGGGAGTTGAGAGGTGTATAAATGAGGAGATGAGGAGATGAGGAGATGAGGAGCAGAGGCAAGGAGTTGGTGACCGGAGGCCTTTTGCTTTTGCATTGGTTTAGTCCCATTTTAAGAAAATAAGACGTAAGAATTGAGTTAGATTTTGTTATTAAAACCCAGATTAATTGTACTACTTGGAAGAGTCAGTGTAATTGTTTCTTTATCATATATCCCCAGGTGTGAATAAAAACTAAACTGTCCTGCCATTCTGCATGTGATATGAGATGAAACCGTTCTCCATTGGTTTTTGATGAACCCTCGACCCAGGATCTTGTTTTTGTAGGGAATACGTAATGTCACAGTAAGATGCTGCACTGTTTTATGTGGAGTTTAAGCTACATTATATAATATTAAAAGTGAATAGACTAGAAACCTTTACACACCAGAGATGCAAAACACTTGCCTGCAAATATGTTGAATCAAAACTGTTTATACCGACAGCGAGGCAAAAGATAGGCATCAGATAGGCAGAGACAGCGCGTAGAGCCAGAATATTTTCGTGTTGGAACAGTGTAAAGACTAATAAAGCCTAAAGAGTTTTTTTATTTTGTTTCTGTCGAGTTTGAATGTGTTTTAAGATCGCTTAACAAAATCTTAGTTTATTATTAGAAAGTAACATGAACTTAGGTTGTATTTTCTGTTTAATGCAGAAAATTAGTGTTTTTCTTTTCCTTTTGGTGACTGTAATTTCTTTATTAAAGCTATGAGAGCTTGTTGTGTGTAGCAAACTCTACACACAATGATTATGTGTGTGCAAATATATTGGCAACTGCCGATTGCTGGAGTCTAAGTCAGATGCATACTGTATTTGCATATACTATAATGGGAAATGAAGGTGTCACATATTAAGTTGTTTCTTTACATTGGTTGTCTCCTGTATTATAGGAAGGAGATTTCCTGGTTCGTACTCACCATGTTGAATACTGTGACGGGGGGATTCTGGACCCAGATGACATACTCAGTGATCTGGTAGAAGACAAGGACAAGGTAAGAAACTCTCAGTGTAGAATGTAATGTTTTGTGTTTGCTCTTGATTTTAATCTTTTTTAAAGATTAAAGATATGAGATAGTTCCATTGCTCCATTTAATTTCACTTCCTTTAATATATAAGCACAGAAATTGTGAACAAAGTGGTGGTATGTGTTTTTAAGCTGGACACCAACAGCCATGTCTTCTTAATTAATACACGTGAAATGAAGCTAACACATGTGAGGTTACACTTAAATAACCTTTGATTAAAATGGCCTGTGTCCTGAATGACCAACCAGAAGCAGAGTACACAAACATGCATGTGGCTAACCAAATATCCATCCAGGTCGTTCCCAAGAAGTTAAACAAATGCACGGCAGTTGTTGTCAGGGTTCCCACACAACCCCATACTCAAATCGCCTACTTAATCCTAGGTTCGAGAAAAAACTGTAGTAAACTGTAGTCAGAGAAGATCGTCCGTGGTGAGGACTAATGTAGCATCCTATAAACGTTGACCTCCTACCTGTAATGAACCTACATCACTTCATCATGAACCCTTCATCAAAGGAGAAATAAAACTGGAGTTAAATGTGTAAATACTAGGCCGCTAAATTGTATTACCATTTGTAAGTAAGTGCTGCTCTGTAAGAAAATGTAAAATGACCTGAAAAGGATGTCTTAAAAAGAGTGCTTGTTCTCTACACAGAGCTACAAAATCACTGTATTTAAGTCAAACATCTTCAATCCTTTTGATATCGTTGCGATAATGCATATAATCCTTTTGATTTATACCTATTAATTAGTCATAAAACACTGTGTGTGCGCACAAGGGTGTATGCTTGTACGAATGTTTGAGTGAGTATCTGTGCCTGGTATTTTGTGTGTGCGTGTATGGGTTCACACACACACAGTATTGAGCCGCAATGGCCTATAAGCCACTCCCTTGAATAGAATATTGCCTCACAAGCAAAATTCAAAGGGAAAAGGTTTTAACTTGCCTTCAGCGTTAGGCCGTGTCATTAGCAATTCACTTTTGGAGACTTTGCAAACTCAATCCATATATTCCCCGTTTTTCTTATTTTTCCCCTGAGGAATGTGTCATTTTTCATTTTACCCGTTGGAAAGTGTAATTTTGTTCATACCGTCTCATAGACTCCGGCACTATCAGAATGTGATGAATGGCCTAGATTAAGGGCTTTTTGAACCATGACTTAGGACCTTAAATGAATCTTGAACCTTCTCTTGGTGCCTCTGCACATTAAAACAGTGTCAACATGTTTTAATGAGCCTGTGTCCTGTCGTGAACTGAATTTTTCATTTAGGTCACAGCTTAAAAAAAGTTGAAGAACCTACTGGCTAGAAAACATAAGTACAGTATATTTCCCTGTCCTCTGCGCATACTATATGCCTTCAAGGATGTATAAATACTGCAGGATGTGTTGGAGATTCTCTGAACTAATTAGGAACAAAGTTGCATTAGTTGGCAATTTCTCTCGGGGGTGTAAGAACCATTGGGAAGAACTGAAGTGATCTCTCTGACTCTAACAGGACTCAGGCCTCTATTAAGGTCAAAAAAAGAATCTCTTTGCTTATAATCTTCTTTTTTTAGATCGTGTGACCAAAATGCTGTTGTTAGCGTGAAATATGTGTCGTAAGTGTTTTTGCTTTGACAAGGTTAACACAAACCTGCTGTAGATATGTGACTGCTGAGAACTATCTTTGAAGTAAAGAAATAAAACTAATGTGACATTTTTAGAAATATTTATAGCCATGATTATTCTCAGTGCTTGTTTTCCCGATGAGCTCGTACGTATCAGCACGGGGGTGGGGGTTACATGTCACACTAAGCTGCAGCCCAGGGGCCATATGAGTCAGTGACAGGAGCAATAACAGAGTCAGGAGACCAGGAACTGACATAGGGGGTTACTATTATGAGAGCCTGTTGCCATAGTTTTTTATTGACAGAGCAGCATGCACTGATCCTACTGTTGGCTAATTTTCACTTTAGGCCAAACATTGGCTGTAAATAGGGCCTTTGCCGTTTTTCCTACACACTTCACAGCCCGTTGTCATTCTTAGCTCGTCAAAAACACACAGTTGTTCAGTTAGTTGCAATCTGCTACTTCCCTGGTTGATGCCACTAAATCCCACACACTGGACGTTTTAAGGGTTTCCAGGTTAGTTGGGCCACAGTTGGCACAAAGCCAGCTGCCCCTGCTTACAGGAGGTGGCGGTTTGTGCTGTTACTATGGAGATGAAGTGTTTTAAACATGTTAGCGAGGTAGCTACAGTCGGTGCCAACCAAAGCTATTTATAGCACCTTTCAGACATGCACCCCGTTAGGGCAGTTAAACATGGGGGTCTCATGTCTGAATAAGCTCTCTGGTTACTGTAACAGTCGGCCATCTTACTGGGTCAGCACAAGTCTAAATTGAATGTAGTCAGATTAATGTAAAAGCTGCAGCAGCACAAGGTCCAGAGGGAGAAATGTTCATCTTGTAATGTTACCATCTTCTAAGATCACTGTTATAAACATATTATATGAATAAGTCAAAGTAAGTGAAAGCATCACGGTTCACATGGCCTGATGTTCAACGCTGATTGATTGATTGATTGACATTCTTCTGTTCAGTAGTACACGTTCAGTCTGACGTTGAGTCAGAGCTCCACTGCTAAAAGCTACTGATTTGATCAGTGATGATAGTGATTTAGTACAGTCAGTTCACTTTGAAAATGTGTTGAGGAAGCATCCAGTTGATGTCAGAAAAGAGGAAGTAGTATATAAGTCTGGCTAGAAGTAAAATTATTAGATAAGCACTGGATCATTTGAATAGTTGGTCTAGAGTTGCAGCTGGTTTAGCAAGTTTCTGTATCAAGGATGGAGTTATAATGACTGTAAATGTGTGTGTGTGTGTGTGTGTGTATGAGGGGGGGTTGTTTGTCTCAACTATATTTTAAACTCTCCTCATATTCACTCAAAAAGGATAGTAATGCTTTTTGTTAATCTCCTTTGAATGCAGTGAAGCTGCACAAAACTAAAATACGATTGCAGTGCAGAAACCAAACATAAAGGCACATCCATACTACAAAATACACATTTCAATACTGGGATCAAATAAAGTGCCACACACTAATTCCCCAAACACACATACGGTGAGACACACAGACACACAGACAGAAATAAACTGCACAAAATGATACCCAGCAATACACACTTCTGAGCACCAGAGATTGCATATGAAATGAAAGTGTGAAATATTCATTGGATTCTGAAGCGAGGCTCTCATAGTATTACTGAGCTGAGATTAATAAATGGCTCATAATCCCAGATGAGTGTTTTACTGTAGGCAGACTCAGACTGCCTAGCTTTAGGTTTATAACCACAAAGAAAACAGAGAAGATCCTTGAGGTCTGTTGAAGACAGAGGTCAAAAAAATACTATTTCAAAAATACATGGCTGAAATATACCCAAGTGGTGCATTTGAGGGAGAGAGCGCTGAAATGTATGAAGGTTTGAGGGGATATTTATGTAGCAGCTCTGAGGAAATGTGGGTGTGCTTTAAATTCAGGATATCTATCTGTATTAGAGGGTGACATGGAAGTGGATTTTCACTCCTGTCATCTCCCAGGAATTTGATGTTCTCGCCATCCTTTTCTTAGATTACTTGAGTTCTTGGTGTCGCTAGAAGAGAGGTTTCTTGTCCAGGACACGTTCAGCATAGCTTAGCCTAAAGACTGGAAGCATAAGGAGAATGCCTAGGTGTGTCAAAAGCCAAAGGTACGTTTAGGTGCTGTGTTTTTTTTCTCTCAACAAACCAACACTCTGATGGTTATTTAAGGACCAGTGTGTAGGATAAGTGGCATCTTGTGGTGTATATGCAGATCACAACTCCCTCCCTTCACCCTTCCCTTCTAAGTGCGAAAGGAGAAACTACGGGAAACGTGCTAAAAACGTATACGGCCCTATCTAGAGCCAATGTTTGGTTTGTCTCTTATAGGCTACTGTATAAACTTGACGGTTCAACATGGTGGAAGGTGACCGGCATCATCTGCAGTTATAAACAGCTCATTCTAAAGTAACAAAAACATAACAATCCCTGTATTCAGGTGATTATTCACTAATGAAAACACCCCTATGAATATTTAATTCCATTTCTGCCAATAGATCCTCTTATGCTCTACACTGGACCTTTAAAACTAAATGGGAGACTCAGCAATCCTGTTCAGTAGGGGGACCCTCAATATAACTCTATTCCTACCTCAAAGAGAATGCTACTATATAACTATAGCAGGGTAAAAATAATGTGGGCAAAGTATTTTTGTGTTTGTGGTGGTTCAAGTACCTTTAGACCACCCCCCCACCCCCCCACAACACCCCAACCTTTTTTCTCCATTACCCTAATGTCTCCCTTGCACGTTGTTTTTCAAGCCCACTCACAGCTTTATGCCAAAGAAAATGAAAAGTAAGCAGGAAGTATGGATTCCCATCAGCATTTTCTGTGTAGCTTGAAGTGTAATTCCTAATGTATTTTTCCCATCTTGTAGGTATTGCAGAAACAGCCTTACAGAGACCAGGGTTTGTTTAAAAGGTTAGCTGCTAATGGAGCGAGAGGGGAGAAACACTGTTGCCTTGTATGATATTGATGTTTGTTGTGGGACATTAATAACACATACTTTTGATCAAATGCACACACACACACACACACACACACACACACAGACAGCATGTGTCCCTTTGCACACATCAGTGTTAAACATAAATATTCTTTTTCAAGCATGCACACACGATCACAGCAAGCATCCATTTAAAGTTCTCTTTTTTGTTCACTCAGGCACACAACCCATTCTATGAGTTTATTAGTATGCAGTATGTGCATTTGTGTGTTTGTATGTAGTAAAGCTTAATATTATTGATCAATGTAGAGGAGACTAACAAGCAGCATTCAGTCATTGCACTCTATGAACCGGCTCCGGTCTTTTTAACACTTAAACACACATATACATGTATTCAGACAGACACAGTGTTCATTTTGTATGTTTTTAATTACATTAATTTAAGTTATTGATTAAAACAATACATTTGTCAAACAATAACACAATATAATCATATCATTATGATACAATACCAGTAAAGTAACCTGTAATCCTGGTTACCCATAATGCCTCACACGTTGCCTATTTAGAAAAAAAAGATGGCTAAAGACACCCTCTGTGGAAAGCTTACTGGAGGTAGGGGGCTCTCCATGAGCAGAGCTCTAATGATGGGTAATTGTGCCAATCATTATTTATCTCATTGAAAGCTACACACACATACATGCACAAGACACTGCAAATGGTTTGATCATATTGCAGCCTCATGCAGATGTAGATACTAGTAACCTTTACCAGGACATCCTATTGGTTCTGCTTCTACAAAAATGGCCCACAGCATCAATATTCATGACAGAGGATACACTGTTTATTATGGTTTAAGATAGGTCTCTTACACAGGAAAAACACAATTGGAATCTCTATGAGGAGATATTCTTATCATTTTTTAATAATTGACACTGCATGGTATATTCAGTGCCTTGGAAACTTTTTTTGTATCCTTCCTGTGATCTGCACTTGAATAACTTTGTCACAATTTAATTTATTATGTTAACAAACGTGAACATCAGAAGCTGCAAATGAATTGCCCCTTCTCGGGATCAATAGAGTTGTCTGAATCTGCAAGAAGAAAGAGGAGCTTGAGATCTCTGATGTTCCTGGGTTTTTCCAGTGGGCACATTCTCAGTGAAGTTTAGTTCAGTTAGGCCCTACAATGCCACAATAGTGTAATTTTCTGAAGAACTGTTTGTAAATTGTCTTGTTAATCCTGTTAAAATACACTTTGAATTGATCAAACTTGAAGCATGTCTGGCGATTATACTGTCTGGCAGGCTGATGAGATGAAACAACCTTAAAAAGTCTGACTTGGAGACATTAAGATGGACAGTTGGTGGACTTCAGCCAACTCAGTGGGGCGCACATTGTGTGTCTGCTTGTAAGTGTGTGCGTGTGTGTGTGTATTTTCACCGAAGTGTGTATGTGTTAGTTTTCCAGTCAGCCGGAACCATTTGCTGGAGAAGACAAAAAGGGCAACAGTTCATCTCTCAGTTTCGTTAATATTTAAATAATGCTCTCATTTTCTCTTTTTCTTTAACTCTTCTTGTTTTGTCCGTATGATTTGCTTTCTTTTTGTCTGGCCCATGTTGCCGTCACACTGGGGGGTATTAGGAGCAGAGTAGGAACAGACAGAAAGACAGACATCCAGACTGGCATTCATACAGACAGCGCCTGCGGTGTTAAAATGTAAAAATGTAATATGGCTTTAGAATATGCAAGGAGGATAAACTTTATTAACAGAGGAGAACCTGCGTTACGGATTTTCTCTAAATAAAGTTATTTCATTTTGAATGTCTTATTCTAGCCTACATTTTAATCATAGGTCAGAGATAGCTCCAAAAATTAGCAAATTTCCATGTCTGAATATCTTTACCTCCCAAAAAATTCCCCTTTACTCCTCCAACAACTCTAATCCTACTTTGAAAGGATTTATCCGCTAGTTATACCTAAATAATTAAAATAATCAAAGGTCACTACAACACCAGAATCATTAACAAAGTAGCCAAATCTCTGATAATGAGGAAATCATTCAGAGCAGGTTCCCTGGTGTCAGCAGGCCCTTCCCTCCCTTCTGTGCTCTCTAATTCCACAGTTCAGTCCATATCCATGATCACGAAAACTGCTGATCGGCGGCGAATAACACACGCTGCTGGTAACAGATGTAGCTCTGTCAAACTTGCTAATTTATTTCTGTCTTTCTGCCTATGCACTGCCTTTCTAACTTAGAACATGCACGCACATTAATGCTATATTTGCTAGACGTGATACTTCTTGAAACAAATTAATCAATTAAGGGCTTACAAGAAGTTCATTAAGTGAGTGTAAGTGAGAAATGATAATGTTGGGCTGCTGCACAATTTATTTAGACGTGCGCACACACACACAGACAGGCGCAAATAAACACACACGGCAAAAGTAATTTGGCCGAGCTAATGTACGTGTTGCATCATTTACAGATTGATTGCTGTCATCACTGATTGTGTGAACTCGTTAAAAGCATTTACAATGGAGCTGGAATATAATCATTTAGACATTCATCGTTACAGATGGTTTTAGTTTAACTTTTTATAAGGCAATTAACTGTGGGGCTAATAGCTCTGTTAGGTTAAAAACACATTTATTAAGTTCAAATACAGTTTTTGTTTTGTTTGGAAAGTATTTTAGCCAGTTAATTTAATGTTCTGTGTGCTAGTATCTAGTCATATGTCTATGAATGCTTATGTATGTTTGTGTCCTGTAGGGAATGTATGTGTGAAGTGTGAAGAGCAGGACACTTGTACAAGTCATGTAAATGGAAAAAAAGAGAATGATCATTGTATTTAGTATTTTCATTGAACTTGTATAATACACCTATGTTGTTACAACAGAGAGTAGATGAGTGAGCTTAAACCTTGAATGTTACCACTGGAGATGAATGGATGGATGGGATTAATACTCGAAAACAAGAATGGCTGGAGCAATCGAGATAAGGCAAAGACACAAATACAAAGAAAGCAAAGCACAGCCAGTAAGTGGGTAATTATTGGAGAGTAAGGGGATGATAGACAAAGCTTCCGCTGTATGAACAGTCTTTCCTCATTGTAACCGAGCTCTTGCATTGCCTGAGTGTCGAGTAAATGTAAAGTTATTGTAATTCACATATGGCACTGGCTATAGGAGATCTTTGGCTCTCTTTAGTCCTCTGTGTTACACATTATCTAAGCCTGCCCTCTAGCTTTCCAACCCTTTTCCAGTGTCTCCTCCTCCCTAACTCTTTATCCAGCTTTCCCACTACTCCACATGTCTCTCCTCCTTTTTCTCTCTGCTTTCCCTTTCCATCTCTTTTCTTTCCCCTTTCCCCTACTCACCAGCTTCACTCCGTCATTCTGAAGAGCAAAGCACAAGCCAGTCAGAGTGAGGCAATTATGACCCTGTTGGAAGGGTTATTATGCATAATGCCCCATAATCCTCCTCTACAGTTTTCATCATAAATGACATGTACATTAAGTCTGTGCAGTATATACGTGCTGACAGCAACCCCAGCTTCAGCCTCAGTTTGTAAAATCACACACACACACACACACACACACACACACACGCACAGAGCGATTTTTAAAGCACTGATTAGTAAAGATGATGCAGTTGTAATGTGATTATTTATAGCTGCTTATTCTGGTGTGACAAGATAATGAAGACAATAGATGCCAGACAGACATGCAGTATTTGATTGGACTCTTATGTACAGCATTCTGTGTAAGTTACTTATTTGTGCATTAAGGTAGTTGATGATAAGGTTCTTGTAGCATTTTGTGTTTGTGTCTGTGCGTGTGTGTGTTTATTGCTGGTTAACGCGTCGGCATTAATTGAACCATGACCCAGATCAAGACAATGAGACTTCGTAGGGATTTGACAAACATGCAGACGTATTTAGGAGCAGCAATTTCTGTGGGTAGCCTCTCACACAGTCCACATTTAGTCACAAAATTTCAATCCTGATTTAACAAAAACCTGATACGTAAACCAAGAAGACAGGCAGCCAATAAATCTCATTGTTCACCTCGAAGCTATGTGTTGAGATTAATAATCATATTAGCATTGTGTTAAGTATTTTATAATTAATATTATTTTTTGTAGCTTTGCCAATATCATTAACTCTTGCCAGTCCAATAATGTCCTATTTATTCAGTTTTAACATTAGATTATATTATTTATTCATATATTTTATCCGACTCTAGCAGTATTATTCTATATTTAGACAGAATCTTTTATCCATTTAATATTAATAATAAACCAAATAGTTGACATTTGACATTTAAGTTTTACCATTTGTCTGTAGCGGCCCTTTGTGCCCTTCTGCATGTCTTCATATACCAAGAGTATATCCCTCAGCTGATTTTTGTCTCTGAGTGGCTGCTCTGTTATCTCTTGCTCTTGGGGTTGACTGGCGTGACCCCTAATGAAACGCTTTTCTATTCGAGAAGTGTGTTTTCAGTTGATATTTTACTTTGCTATGATTATAGATTATAGGTTAGATTACCTTTACCAGTGAAAAAACATGTCAATCACTAGCAGATTCCAGCATGTCTGGCTATGGCGCTTGTTTTTGTGCCAGACCTTGCGTCTGACCCTGGCTGAACCTGAATTAAGTGCTAAAATTCTGCTGGGGTGAAAGAAAATAATGATTTAATTTAGCCTTGCTACTTATCTTTTAAAGTGTATGAGGGATGTTTGTCTCAAAGTTTCTAAGTCCTTTTATTTAGTTTAGTTTTTTATAAACTATATATACATTGTCATTTCTCTGTTATTTCTCCTGCTGTTTTTTCAGCTTGTCCTAATCATATTTATCAATAGATCTTTCAGGCCAACTGAGTTCAGACATATTTTCCTTTTTAAAAGTGTGCAAAGCTTGCAAAGGTTAAGTGAATGACCAGGAAGGACAAACATACACACACACTCACACAAACACACGCCTACACCTACACACCTACACACACACACACACACACACACAGTGGGTGTTGTCGTGTAATACTAACAGTATTGTAGCCACCTTTGCCCCCTCAGCCCTCCATATGAGGTGGCCAACATCGGGAGAATAATATTGACCTTCCACTAAAGAAAGCAGTGCTGCTTATTGCTTTCACACGTTGCTACGGTTTCCTTTACTGGGTATGTTGGTGTATGTGTCGATGGGAAGTGTATGTAATATGCACACATGCACAAGTCTAAGGAGAGATGGGATATATGTTTCACCGGTGTGTTTCTTGGGGTATATCGTTGGCGGCAATGGAATAGGTGTGTCTTTTGTGAATGGTCTTGATCGGTTTTGGAGAGCAACTAAATGTTGTCTTCAGAAACATTCCAAGTCACTGAGAGCAAAGGGCCACAGGTCAGACTCGAACCACGTGAGCTATCTGGCCGGCCCTGTTGGTCTTTTTATAAAAATTAGAAGTGCTGGTTGTTTTGAGGTCTAGGACAAAAAAACCTTATGTTCTTGCAAAACATACACATGACACTTTCTCTTCAAATTTAGAAATTATATATATTTTGTTATAAACCTAACACAATGTCAGCCAGCGTCATACAAACCCAAGTTTTTTGTGTTGTCACCACTTCTTTTGTCCTAATGTATGTATGAATGTGTGTACTTGCTCTTCCTAGTCCTTCAAAAGGGTACAAGAGCCATAAAGTCTTCTGCTGGTCCACTATACGTGTGATTCAGATGTCATTCCTTTGTCATTTTCTTTATGTAGCCTGACATTTTTCATTTTATAGTAATCATATGTGTTAGTTTTCATTGATGGGTTTATCTTGTGTGTGTGTGAGAAGGTGTGTCTGGTAGTCCTTGAGAAGGGTAGAGGGACTATAAACCTTATCTTTCTTCAGGAGCTGAGGTATCTGCTATCAGCCGAATTGTGAATTATATTTGATGAGGCTATGGCCTCATTGGTAAATTGCAGTACACTGACACATATATCAGTCTACATTGACAGTCAACATATATTAAAATAGCACCCTTTACTATATGTTCATTCTGTATGTACGTGTGTCAGCTTTTAGTGATATATGACTTACTAGGTTATATCTTCAGCATTGATTTACAGTGTCAGTCTGTATAATGAATATCCTCCTCTGTGTTTTTGATAGGGTGAAAGCGTATATATTCATGATTGGGGGTTGAACAGAGATCCATTATGAAAGACAAAATAATAACCCTGATTGTGTGTGAGCTTTTCAGTGTGTGGGCTGCAGTCAGAGAAGGGTAGGGCCTTCTTTGATCTAAAATCTTATTTATAGGTAAACTCTAATGGGGATTTTACCATGTCTGTGCATGTGCGTGCGTGTGTGTGTGTGTGCGGGTTAATCATGTGTGTATATTCTAGGTATAGATATTGATGTGTGCAATGAGCTCTTTATGTGTGTATGATTCCATTGAATCATCTGTCAAATTGCTGCTGACACTACGCCACCTCCATCTGTATGCCTCTCTCTTTAACACACAGACGCACCGCATAACTCATCAAGAACACAATGACTTCAAACATAACCTTTAATGCTGCATAGCCTCATATGTTACAGCCATGTCATGTTTCACTTGATCACACACCCAGATGGGTAATACAATATAACTCGTGTGGCACATTTTGAATAGGTTGGTAATGTTCCATTAGTTTGATTGCTTACAGCCTGTCACACATGATGGGTAGAAACAATAAAATTGGAATAGAGCAAAACTCAATTAAATGGCTGTTTTTATGTTGTAATTTAATGGTTTAATTTTAATATTGCTCATTTACGACGCAAGTGACGATAGTGGATTGTTTTGCTTAGGCACAGATACACGGAGATGAAAATGCACGCAGAAAGATCCACACACCAATATACTTTTACTTACATACACACACACATACCCACACACCCTCGCTCTCTTCAAAAGCAGTGGAGTGGAATAATGGACAAGGCAATGGAATAGTGGGGAGATTTTATCATTCACACTCTCTTAACCACCAGCCATCTGCTAAATGCACACATTCTTGTCTTTGTGTCTGTGGGTGTATGTATGCAAGTGTACCACTGCACATGCGCATGAATGGATCAGTCTAATTCCTTGGAGGCTTGGACGAACACTCATCATGTTAAATTGGCTGATACGGTTAATTCATCGGCTCAGACAGAATTGTGTATCTTGCTTCTCAGTAGGGAAGTTCCTGGCGACTAATTTTGCAGTCGATTAAACGAAAATTTTAATTTAGACTAGTCGACTAGTTTAAAAGTAATTAAACACATTCAGAAAACAGTCAAAATTGATCATAATTTAAAGACTAAGTACACAAAGCGCACATACACAGTTCTCTCTCTGTTATATACCTCAGTATATCCTGTTGCATTGGACACGGGGCACTTTGTTACATTATTGGTATTCATGTCAGGAAACATTACTGTAACTGGCAACATATGGACAGTGACTTTCTGCAGGGACAGTATGTGAATGATTAGAAATTACATGAAGACGCTGTTCGTGTTATTAGACAAAAAAAGAGATCGCTCTCCTGGCTGCTTGATCGTCGTGGAATGACCTGATACACGATGCTTTTTGAGTTTTTATTTAACTTTGTGAACGTCAAAACGTAGATGACGACATCTGCGAGGATGCAAAGTTACAGAGCCTTCAGGGAGCGCATAAGCTAACGCTACATTAGCTAACTTAACGTCTCCAGTCTGTCAGTCAGCATATACAGCGAGACTGACGGCTGTTTTATAATGTGATCGCTAGTTTGTAAGTGCTTAGTATCCTAACTTACCATACTCTGGATATTTTCTTTTCAATGCCAGTTCTACCATCCTCTTACCCCTGAATAGTGCCATCTCTAACAAATTAGTTGTGTGAGGTTAGATGTTACCGCAGTAACAAAATGTTTTTACTATAACTTAAGAATTGGGCCAGAAATGACTCTTAAAACCAAACAGAAACCAATGCAAATGCACACTAAAATGTGCATTCAGCAACTTAGCTGTTCAGTTACTATGTTAATAGAGCTGCTTGTGTGTAATGTCACTTTATTGATGCCTTTTTTCTAATTGTGGTATCATTGAGCTGATTGCAAAAGATAGACAACCATACCGAAATGGACGGATAATGGAATGAATAGATAAATGTCTTCATTCATCAAAGAAGGAAAAATATCAAATTAACCTAAAACTTGCAGTGTCCATTATATTCCAATGAACCGATGTGTTAAGATACATGGGGCTCTCTCTCAAGAGTTTCCAATTAATGGAAATTTTTTCCTAAAGGTCATCCAGGCTTGACTCATGTATCATTATCACTGTTACATAGAGAGGTTGCTCATTATGACGGGACAAAGAGGAGACAACAGTGAGCTCTCACTATAATGAACCTAAATGTTCCCTCTCACCTTCACCCCATCCCTCTGCTCTACCCATCCTCCACCTCAACTCTACCTGTTTACAGCAGTTATCCTCTCTACACTCATTCGCTTTGTCTTCTATTCCTACTCCATATCTACTCTTTCCTGGCTTTGTGTACTGCTTTTCATTGAACACAGCTCTTCTTTCACCATGTCCTGAGTCCTCCACCAGTACTTGGTAATGCCTTGGCCTCCTACTCTCTGCCTTCTCTTGCCCCCTTCCTTCCCCTTCATCATGCACCCCTTTCTTTCACCCGTTTCTCTAATGAATCCAATCATTTTTGAGTCACACCTCAGTGTGCACACACACACACACACACACACACACACCCACACCCACGCCCACACACGAGTGTGTACTCTTCATTTGTCAAAGGCACATAGAGACGTGATCCAGACCTGATACATATGTTGACCCTTAGCCAGGAACCAGGGGGGTTAATTGAGTAATGGCTTTTGCGAGAGGGAGAGGATACTAGGAGGGAGGATGAGAGAGAACGCCAGGGAGAGAGGCAACAGGAATGAGAGCATTAAGGCAGCGAGAAAGAGACAGATAGGTGCAATTTGTAAGAGCATATGAAAAGAGGAGAAGCGGGAGGGTGCATGAGAGAAAGGGGTTAAGTGCTACAGTGAATAAAATGAACGATAGAGGGAGGCTGGTAATTAAAGAATTGAGGGAGGGACAGTGAAATAAAGACAAATGTGGGGTTAATGGTGACAGTGTGTGAGATGGACACAAGGTGACAGCATGAGGCAGCCAACCAGCAGGATATGGAAGATTGATTTTAAGCGATAGAGAAGGGGTTAACAGAGTGATTGAAATGAAACAAAGAGAGAGGCAGAGAGGGTGAAAGTGAAAGGGTTAATTATGAATATAATAAACGATGAAGCCTGCAGTCTTCATGGACCTTGGCTCTTAATTAAGGAAACACAGCTGCACCTGGGACCCACCTAGAATAGATGGATACACAGTACTGCATGAAATTGTGTGTGTGTGTTACTAATTGTTATTGTTATGAAGTCCACCTCCTCATGGATTCATTGTGTTGATGAATTATCTTAATGAAGTGCCTAAATGTGGGGTTTGTTGGGGATAGACTAACTAAATGACCAGAATTGGTCTATCATATGATTGTGTGTGAGTCAGTCTGTGTGAACAGACACACACAGGAAAATCAAGTGTTATTTTGTGGGGTCCAGATCACGAGGCCAAGGCAAACACATCATTCCCTGCCATCACTTTCAGGCAAAAAATAATTTTATTTTGTATACATACATGGGAAATATGCTAATACACAATTACGAAGTAAAAAAAAAAGATCAAATAATAAACCTAGATAAGCATGTAAAATTGTTCATAAGTAAATATGTTGTCTAAAATTGGCCTTTTGTTGTTTGCTTTTAAATTTATATATTGAGTTTTTGAAAGATATTTAACCGAATCCCAAATTCCTCATTAAATGTACCTATTTTCATCCGTAGCCATTAAAAATCTCAAGTGGTCTTACAAGCAAAAGACCACTTGAGATTTGTGAAAAGTGATTGCTCTTGAAAAGAGAAATCTGAATTTAACTCAAAATATATATTTTATGGCGTTTGAGAACAGGCAAGTAATTGAGATTAAGACAGCAAGCAGATTTGTATGGGTGAAAAACAGCTTTTAAATATCCCTTATAACCTCTGAAGACCTGCCAGTCTCATTCTGTAGTTCATTGTGGGGACACAGACAGCATAATTTGCTGCTTGATCTAATGACTTAAAAGCCTCAAGTTGTAACCATTTAAGCGTTTGAAGGTATTTAGAATTTTGCCGCACAAAGCCTCAGGCTGTTCCAAGAAAATGTGTTTAAATCTACCTGAGAGATCGTAGGCTAATGTGAAAGTTCATTCATTGCAGTTGTGATTTTGGGCAGTGTGTAATCTCTGTTAAGGTGGATTGTCCCTTTAAGTACACATCATTTGGTGTCTAGATGGATTTGATTCATGGTCTTGTGAATAGAAGATATGATCTGTTAGGAACACTAATGTAATCACTCTGTGTTGGCTTGGCTTTACTCTTCACCTCAATCATAGAAATGTTAGAACGACTGCCTCTCATGTCAACCTTTTAGAAAGAAAAGCTGTCTGTGATGTGTGTGAGAGTGTGAGTGTGTGCTCTTTGTGGGCACTGTGTGTATGTGGTCAGGAGAGATTTATCGTGTGTATATGTATGTTTTCATCACACACACACACACACACACACACACATACACACACACACAGACCTACCAGCAGTTAGCAGAAAGATTAACATACATTGACAGAGTAATGTGCTGGGCGGTGAGAGCTTTATAAAGAGTGAACCTGTCCCTGAATGTGTGTGACTGATGATAACAGGCTCATTTAATTGCCTAACCCCGACACACACACACACATACACACACACACACAGATCATCAGTTCCCTGAGTAGGCGTCACATAATTTCTGTCATTCACCTTGAGGAGATGGAGGTAAGACATGATGGAGGGGTGGGAGAAAGGAAGTAAAAGAGTAAGACTAATAACTAACTGATAAGAGATCAGAGGCATTAACTGTTTCTTAGCTTTCACTTTTGGTAAACAGTTGAAAATGTACTTAAACCTAACCAAGTACAATGTCTGTCAGCTGTTTGTCTGTTTTGGTAATGCAACTTAACACAGAATACCGTATTTTACACTCATGTATGTATGTAGTATGAAGACATGGAACATCTTTATTTTTGGCTGATCGAAATCAGCAGATACTTGGGACAAGACCTGGTTCCTGGACCGAGAAGCACAGGTTTTAAATTTCACATGTTTTTACTATCAACTCTGTTATTTGGAACATCCGGCAGCAACATCTTTCCATGGGCAGTCATGAAAAACAGAGGTACAAGTTCTTTGTGAACTTTGGTACCACTTAAGAGAAGAAGTTAGGCTTCTGTGTAGACTCATTGGCCAGATATACTCCAGACTGAACATGGACAGATGAGGTTCATTTTATTCTATACTACATCGGGTTAGAACTTCGATTCTAGCTTACAAGTTGGTGAGTTAGAGCATAGTTTTTGTTTGATGTCCAGTTGAGGACCTAAAATCTCCTTGAGAGCAAACTGATATAGGAACAAGCTATTGTGGTGTAACAAGCAACATTGCCATGTTTTTGTCAGTCAGTCACTGTTAGTATGTATGTTTAATATGAATGACAGCATGCACTGATTACCATTAAACCCCAAAACACATGCACTGTCTCCCTCTTTCTTTCTCTCTCTCCCATCTTCTCACACACACACACACACACACATTTTATAATGGGAGCATCTGCAGACACTAATGAATAGACTGAGTGAAGGGAGAGATCCTTCCAATCAGAATGATAATTTAGGTCAAACTTTAGGTCACAACATTGTTACCAGCAGTTAACAGTCAATTCTCATTGTGAAACACTTCATATTGTAATTTCCCAATCTGCACATTTTATTTTGATGTCATGGTTCTTCTTTTTACAATAGACATAAAAACATTTGGTTGAGCTGTAATCCCCATACAAACCCACATACAAATTCAAAGAATGAATTCTACCACTTTAAAGACACAACAGTTTAAAAGCTACAAGAAGAACACTATGTTCAGAAGGGCATTTAGTTAAGACATCAGGATACATAATAAAACATAAATAAATGACATGTTTTACTTGTCTGTCCCTCCCCATGGTATCAAAAATGGTACTGGATAATGAAACTTTTCAGAGAATTGGAAATGTATGTAATATTCCAACTAAATTCTACCATATATGATGTGATGTTTTTTAATATTCTAGATGATGTTGCATAATTAAATGCATCAGTTTCATTAAAGTCATAAAAAAATAAAGACAAAATGCAAATAAATATGTTGTCCTTAATATTAGTCTAATCATGCACGCAGTCATAACATAAACTCTTATATATAATGGACCCTGTGTTGTAGTGTAATAAATACTGTCTTAACGGACTATATAATGTTCAGTTTAGCTTTACAAGAGCTGCTGATGTTTAGGAGACACGGCCTGAACCAAGGATAACCCATTTCAAACTGCTTTAGGGAGATGGGTGAAGTAAAAAGTTTTTCAGTTTACAAAAATATATAAGTTATTCTATCTTGGGTAGAAATAGTTTTACCTCCACAAAGGATGTTATGTTTTCCATGCCATTTATGGCTACTGGCCCTATTTTCATGAAACTTGGTGGAAGGGTATGGCATCAGTCAGGGAACCTAATAAATGTTTGGGGAGATCCAAATCATGGGGTGGAGACACAAATTATATTAAATTTTTCTATGGCAAAAACGGAAATTGCGGAAAACAATACTGGATAACTGGATAGGATTTTTCTGGATTAATCTGGTATTCCGGATTCCCTGACCCCCCTGAAGACTGAAGTCCTGGCCGTGGCAGAGGTCTGCGTACTCTGAGTGCCTTTCTAGTTTTTGTATTTTTCCTTGCGCTGGTTTGAAGTGACATGGTGAGATTGATTGTTCTCCTTCAGCTCTGAAGGAGATAAGCTGTCTGGGGGTCAGGAGACAACCTTTCAGCAATTAACCCCATAATCTCCGAAGTGGTTACAGATTATCTGGATGGCTAAAGCGGCAATCCTCCATTGTATAGAATGGGACAGCAACCCTCCGTCAAACATGTTTAAAGTTTTCTAAACTTTACAGGTACAAGCAATAAAGGAATTATTTTATTTATTGCTATTCATTTAAAAATCAGTCCCACTTGAGAGGGCTAATAAAACATATACTAGTGGTAGGTGTGAGACAGTATACGCTCTTAATTCTTGTGTTTCCGTGTGCATGAGTGTGTGTGTGTGTGTGTGTGTGTGTGTGTGTTTGTGTAGTTCATTGATCCAGGTTTAGGACTGTCAGCTGACAGTTATTACAGCTTAGAATTTTGACACGTTAATCCTCTGATAATCACCATCAAAACGCAGTGTGTGTGCGAGTGTGAAACTGGGTTTGCATGTATGTGAGAGAGAACATGGGGTGCATGGTTGTGTGTGTAGCCTAATCAGTCACATCTGACAGACAGAAAATCCTACTTCAAAAGCCACTCAGACATCCATTGTTATGTCGAGAGCCAATTGAAAGAGATAAGATGTAGGAAAGAAAGGAGAGGAGGAAGGAAAGCAAAGCTGGATAAATTAGCTATCAGGGGATGTGAGAGCTGTAGACTAAACCACTGATGTTGGTTTGAACATTGACAACTTTTAAAGCTATACGTCATGCTTTAACATGCATCTCTTTAATTATCCACAAAAATGAAAACCCTATTCTGTTTCAACATGACAGTACAAAGCAAGGTCCATAAAAATGGTTTTCTGACGTTGGTTGTGGAATAGCTTGCAAAATACCAATGCCCTTGGTTTTGGAACGGAATTTACCACAGTCACCAATCGGCAACCTCAATGACTGGCAAATGAACACAAGGCAGAAGAGCCAGAAACTGGAGTTCCTCAAAGGGCCACTTGAAGCTGGAACCATTGAGTGATACATGGGTAACGTAAAGGAAGAACTTTAAACTCCACACAGAATGGCATTGTCCTAGTCAGGAACTGAATCCTGGTCCTTCTTGCTGTGAGGTGACAGTTCTAACCACTGTGACTCTCTTCAGAAACCTAGGGATGATGTCTTCCTATATAGTCATAAGGGATACTCTTGCATCACATTGTGAATTCCAGTAATTTTGCATGAATCTCTGCACACTATTTTCATAACTCACTAAGTAAATACCATTCAGTAAGTATTGGACCACAATAATGTTGCAAGCCTGCAAAGTAGTTACTTAAAACTTTGAATTGGTCAGTTGGGTTCAGGAGGTGTGGTTACAGCAGTTGGGGCCCAATACTTCTGTTCATTTTTGTTTTTTTTAATTAGCAAAAGTAAATGATTCCAAATTGCCTTTCCTTTCACCATTTCCCCCCAAATTTGTGAACAATATACTCACCTTGAAAAACTGACAGTTCTTACTCCCTTCTTCCCAGTGGGTGGAGCCTGTGCAGTTTTCTCCGGTTAACAGGCTCCTCTGGTTTATGAGTGCTGTTGTTCAGACCGCTACTGGTGGATCATTGAGAATATGGCCTGCACAGAATGTGTCCATCTGTGCCACTGTGTGTCTCCATAACGCTGTTCCATATGGCCAACTGTGGTCTACACACACAGCCTCGGGGAGGTCGGTGGTAGATAGTTAACACACACACACACACAACACACACCAACACACAACACAACACGAACAACACACACACAAACAACACACACACTCTCTCACTCACTCTCGTACACACAGATATTCTTCCTCATGCACAGTCATACATACATGTATGAATACAAGGACGCAAGCCAACAAAAATTCACACACACACATGCAAATATGGATGCAGGCAACTGCACACACTGTCTGCATGACTGAGGAAACAGAAGTTGTCATTATATTTTGGCTTTGTGACAGACAGAAGTTCCTACCTGTTTGAAGTTAACAAAGTCACTGAACAGTTGTACTGCTAGTGCTGATGGAGGATGTGCTAGTTTTGACAGTTACAATCATGTCTGCTTTATTTATCTCTCAATACTATGTCTATATACTATCTTTCAGTATGTTTTTTAACTGTCCCTCTGCTGACTTTGTGTAACAGTCTGCACTGTGCCCCCCTCTGTCTTTGTCTGTGTTTCTCATTCTTCATAGTATTTCTGTCCCCTATTAATCTTTTGCTTCCTGTCTGTCTGGATTTCTCATGCTCTACTGAGAGGTAAGGTGACTGGAGATCAATAGAGGGTCAGCACACACGTGCACACAAACCTACACAAACACTTAAAACTGCTGAGCAGGTGAATTTCATTCATCCATATTCTCCGTACGGAGACAACACCGTCCTGATTATCGATTACCACGGCGATGGATCGACTGCCACAGAGAGGTCATAGTCGGAGATGTGTGTGTGTGTGTGAATTTGTCCCTGTCCTTTTGTGCAGTGTATATGTGAATGCTTTTACGGTGTGTATATATATATCCCTTTCTGTAAAGTGTGTTTTTCAATCTGTACATAAATCTACTGTTGTTGAATAGAACGAGAGGGAAAGGGGGAGACACGGGGAGAGAAAAAAAAACCCAAGAAGGAATAAAATAGTGAGATTAAGAGTATCGAGACTGAGAGAGTGAGCGCGGGTGTATCACATTTATGTGTTAATCGATAAGCTCTTTGTTGCTTTGTGGGTGTATCCAATAGAGCAAAGTGCTGGAACATGATGATTTACATCAGCTGATTTGTAAGGAACCACTACAACTTAGAGGGGATAAGGGGACAGACAGGAGGAAGAGCAGGAGAGTAAAAGGAGGCTGGGTGAATGAGAGGAAGCTTTATTACACAGAAAGGAGGCAACCGGAGAAGAGGAAAGGCAGGAGAAGGGAGGGGAATTGAAGGGAAGCAATAGAGAGGAGGCAAAGTGAAGCCAGAGGGGAAAACAGGGCTAAGCAGGAATATTTGCTGATGAAAGACGAAAAGGCCAACTTGTACATAGCCTAGCATAGAAGAGCTGACCTGCCTCAGGGTTCATTCAAATTCTCTTTGTGATCTGCACAATTATTTTTATGTGCATCACACAGAAATGTGCAAGGCTTTTTAAAAATTACTTTTTCATGCTAGCTTATGTGTTTGTGTGCCTAGCCGAGTGACCTTATCTTGCCAGCCCCTGCACTGACTTCTTTTATGGGAGCACCACAAAGACCTGCATCGAAATTATGTCATGAGACATAAAAATGCCTCCTCTTTACTCTGGCATTACATCAAGGCCCGAGAAGGGAATGACGACATGCTGATAGAAAGCGCCTCGCTTCACACAGGCAGAAAACTGTTCTTTTGTTTAGATAGGAAACACATGGATGACACAATAACAGGCCGTAAGGGCCAGGGGTGGTAGCTGGGGGGGGGGTTCTGCTGGTGGCTTCAAGGTACACTTAAGATGCAGCTTCTGTTGTGTAGAGCTAGGTGGTGCTGTCAGTCTATACACTGTTATTGTGTGTGTGTATGTGTGTG
>NW_023340095.1:7162236-7162507 GCF_004916995.1 Morone saxatilis | reverse complement strand
TGTGTGTGTGTGTCTTGCTGAGTGATCAAACCCCTTTCTTATGAGGAGCAGCTTTGCGATTTTCAATCTGGAATACACATATTATCCGGAATTTATTGTTGTCATTGGAGTTCATTTATAAAATTCTTTTTTAATGAAAAAACAACACAAAAAGTTGAAATAGCACAGTTGGCAGTAAATCAGTAAATTAGCATATTTTCAGGGAGAATTTTATTTTTTTTTCTATTTTATTTTAGTACACCATCTTACTTTCCCTCTATCCTCTAATGTA
>NW_023340095.1:7161681-7162136 GCF_004916995.1 Morone saxatilis | reverse complement strand
GGCCACCTCACCCATTCAATTTGTTGTTAAGGGTATGGTGATGGATTGGTCATTGCAAAGGAAATTGCTGACCGCATAAGATGCCAAAGTACACACATGGACCTACACGTACACACAAGCATCATAGATTTTTTTAATGGTAAGTGGTCATGAGTGGAAATCAAAGCTCAGTGGTGTACAGATAGCATAAGCATATTTAAAGATTGTTTTTATGTGTGTGTGTGTTGTGTGTATGTGCACTGCCTGTCAGCTTGTATATGCTCATACAGTTTGGCTGCATTGTAGCATTTCATTGATCCACTCCTGTGTGTGTGTCTGCGCGCTGCTGATGCAGTGATGTTGTGCACTTAAATCCTGAACTGCTATTAATCTACCTTCCAATTTCATGTGCTCTTTTAATTTTAATAAAAGGAAAGGAACCAACTCTGCATTTCTCCATCCTCTCTCTCTCTCTC
>NW_023340095.1:7137662-7161612 GCF_004916995.1 Morone saxatilis | reverse complement strand
TCTCTCTCTCTCTCTCTCTAACTTACGGAGATGCAGAGCAGCGCAAACAATAGCATACACATGTGTAATTCATGTGTAGCTCACTGAAATACTACTGTTTATTGGTGAATGAGCCAAGAACATTTTAAAGATTTGAATGGCCTCATGGTCTTCCTGCCCTGCTATCGACAATTAATGTAAATTTTGTGAGTGAATTAAAAATCCAAATTACACTGTGGGACGTTTTCTGGTAAATAGTGTACAAAGATGGTGATTAAATCTCTTTTTGTCCTATTCAAGACCACCGTCAGCACGGCGAGTCTGTCTGTAGATAAATGCTCTAGAGTTAGCTGACTGCACATGTTATTCTCTGGCCCCATATGTTCATATCTGATGATATACAGTACACAATTTAGTTAATGGCAAGTGGATAATGCAATATCAGACTCCCACTTAGAGTTGGCCTTTACACACTCTTGGTCCGTCCAATCACACAGGTGTTTTCACTTTTAGCTAATTAAACCTCTTTTCCAGCCTGCGTGGGATTGACATCTCCCTCACTCTCTCAGCTTTGTAGCACCTGTTCTGCTGGGGCAAAGTAGTAGCCTTTTTGTTTTTTATTTTATTTTGTCTTACAGTTTCCCCTTTATCATTCTTATTGTTCCATGGAGTTTAGTTTGATCTCAGGTCACTCCAACTCTAGGAGCTAAAGTGCTGTATATCCTTTAGCTACAGGTAGTTGGTCCAAATTTTTGGCTACACAAAAACTTAAAATATTTGTGAGTGGCACAGTTTAGCGAAAAAAATAGGCAATCAGATGAAGTTACTCACACGTTTGAGGTGTCTCCATTGTCTTACTTCCGCGGCAAGCTGGCAGGTGTGTCCTCTAAATTGGTTGCCGTTTTAGAGCATCTGCTTTTTACAAAGTTGGCTAATCTTTGTTGGCAATTTTGCCTAGAATGATGTAGCACCTTGCTTCAACACAGTGCCCCCAGGTGCTTCATGGTGGTGAGTTAAAAACAATAGATCTTTGAAAAAATGTTAATGTTATTTTCAAATTTAACCTCAATTTTACAAGCATTTAGAACTCCAAACTTGACCAATGTGTCATTGGTGTATTGGTGTCTGAGTGGAAGTGTTTGATTTTGGCCTATTGGGTCAGACCTTTCATTGATCCATGCTCTCAGGTCAGGTAGTCCAACACACACGCACACACACACACACACTCTCACTCACACTCACATGCTAGCCTCCACTCGTCCTAGGTAACCTGTGTAAACCTTGTATTGACCACCCAGCGTAGGGAGTGGAGAAGGGATGGAGAGAGAGCTTAAAAGTAACCTTAAGGGGGAAAGTTTTTGCTAGCTTTAGGGTTTAACCCTGGGTTTCCATATGTGCTTTTAATTAAAGCTAAACTAAATTAATCTGTAGTTGAGTTATGGACATTTTGTAATTTGGCAAAACATACTAGGACACTGTAATAAACAGTCCCCAAGTGATCTCAGTGTGTTTTTATAAAATTGTTTAGATTTAAAAACACTTGTAAAATGATATATAATCCTAAGAAATGTAGCACATCATGATACATTTATTGTATTATGTGTGCCATGTGCTGTGAGTGTGAACATGTTTATAGGCTGCAGTCCACCCAAGTAGGGCTGGGTACCAAACTTCAATACTTAAACGGCACCAACTGAATTGTTTCGGTCTCTGAACAGGTTCTCATTTGACGTGAGTAATTGCTGCAATATCTAATATAATTTTTATTTTGTTAAAAGGAACTTTATGAAATTGATATCGAAAACATTTTTAAAAGGACTTTTTCAGGAACCAGTGTCAAAGTCAAGGTATCGGTACCGGTAAGCTAGACACTCAAACTCAAGATTAACAACAAAATGGCACAAGAAACCAGTTTCATATGTCATAGCCAATCCCTGTTCTGTACTTCTTCTCAAACCCAAATGAAGACATAATGAAGCCTTATTCCTTACACGGATGCATTTTTTGAGCTCAAGTATTCACTCTCACTGATGGATAAAGGCATTTCTACATGAGGTTGTCAGCAACACAACAAAGTAAAATGTGTGTTTTGACAGTAAGCTGAAACTGAAAAACAAAAATCAGATGTTTATTAGCATCGTTATCTTTGAGTTTGTTAAGGTTGGTGACAGGATAGCTGATGAGAAAGTTAAATGTTACATTTACGACATGACGGGAGATGCACGCTGGTAGCAGTGCTCAATTGCTAAAAGTAATGATTAACTTATTTCTTAAAGGCTGAAAAACATTTGGTGTCTACATGGAAACATCTTGTAAGCCTACAATAAAGCACTAATCTTGAGGCCAGAAAAAAGGGTTGCGGCGTAAGAGGAACAGGGTCAGAGTGGGCAACATGTAACTTTGCATTTGGCTGAAAATGGACACATCATTGCACTGGCACTTGACACGGTGACACTTAGCCAATCTCAAGTTTCAGGTTTGCTTTTTGCTCTTTCTCTCTGACAAGGTTTTTACAGTACAGGACATCTGTCAGTCCCCCTCATTACTATCATTATAATTCTCTCTCCACTTCTGTCTCTCACATTCTCAATGGCCATTTCTCTCTGTGTCTCTCTCTGTGCTCTCGCTCTATGCAGTCTCACCTTTCTGTCTTACGCTCACCCCTCTCTCTCTCTCTCTCTCGTGCTCACGCAGCGGTGTCATTTTGTTTGGCAGGTCTTTGAGTCCCCTGTCGAAGAGAACAGAGCCCCAAGTTCTTCTCCCTCTCATCTGGCTATCTTTTCTTTATTTCCACCTCTGCTTTTTAAAAGACTCAGCAAGGCTATTGAATTTGTCTACCCATTTTTCTTCCTCTCATTCTTTCAGATGTTCTTTTTTAAGAATCTCAGTCCCCGCTGTTTATCTCAGACCTATTAGTCTTGTTCTACTTTCACTAACAGACAGTTTATTGTAAAGTCAATAAGAATGTTAGCTATTTTTATTAATAAGTCAATTTTGGGTATTTTTTTTTTTATCCTCTTCCCATCTCCACCTCTGTATCCACCTTTTTTCATGTCTGCTTCATTGCCATCCCTGCAGGATGCTGCTGGACAATAATTAGAAAAGGTTTGCACCAAAACAGCTTGACAGAAAAGTAACGAATGCTTCTAACTAATCATTGTCAAATTAAAGGGGGTGTGGTTACATAACAATAGCAAGGTTTTATAATCATGACAGAAAGGTGTAAATTCAGTATTGAGACAGAAGAGGGGGTACCGGATGAGGAAAGTATTAAAAAAAAGGGGAAGTAAAAAAACAAGCAAGTAAGAAGGAAAGAGCAAAAAAAGGTATAAAAGTCAGATGAGGTTTGTTATAAGCGGAAAGATAGAACTAGACAATGAGAAAGTTGCACGTTAGATGGAAGGGAGTGTGAGATAACATGAAAGTGTGAGATAGGCATCGTTGGGCTGAATAGTTGGTGAGATGTGGATAGGGACTGGGTCAGAAAAGTGCAATATTGTATAAGTCGATCCCATCTCTCAGCCTGGTGAGGTTATTATGGAAAGAAAGTGCACATATGTAGTATGTATATCTACGCACTTATTAGAAAATTGAAAACAAGTAAAACATTTACATGGGTATAATGAAATCTCTTTTTTTTAATCCAGCAAGGTCATGGGAGATGCAAGATTGATATTATTATATTTACATGTAATATTATAGATACAAAGCACACAAAACGCTCCATAGTTGTTTTGGGACTTCTGTAATTTTCTTGCTAAACTAAACGTTTCAGTATCACTATGGAGCTTTTACATGTATTCATTTGGTAGACGCATTTGTCCAAAGCAACGTGCAAATGAGGTACAATCCAAGCCAGTATATCAAAGAGAACCCTTCAAGAATAAGTGCCTCAACATTCAGTTTCCTTCTGACACAAGTGCCACCAGCATTTCTTTTGGTTTTTTTTGGACAAAGCGCTACAGAGGGATCAAGAGAGTGAGAGAAATAGAGTAATGAAAGTGTAATTTATCAAAAACCCAATGAAGAAACTTCCAGTGAAAATCTGCTTTAATCATCAGGTTGCCCTGCTGGACTTGTCTATATTAACCCCTGTGTAAGCTTTTAGTCTCTAGTGTTGGCATCACTTTGCGTTTTAGAATTAGATTTTCATAATGTTGGCTTTGTTGTTTTTCGCTTTCTTGTGCAGAAGAGACAGCCAGCAAATCACAGCGCAGTGACTCACATCTGTGTGCGCGCTCTTTTATATGGTTTGTGTCCGTTAGTAGCATGCATTCGTATGCTTATGTCTGTACAAGTGAGAGAGTATGTTGCACACTTGTGTGTTCCAGTGTAGCAGGAAGCCTCTGGCTTTACTGGTAAAGTCCCCTTTCTTTACTCTTAGCCACTATAGGCATCACACACACATACATAAAGACACACACATGCACGTCTATTCAGCTTTTACATGGAGGCCCCTAGAACACTGTGTTGACAAGCTCTGTGCTATGTTAGGCTAAACGCAGACTCAGTGCAAAACTCAATAGACAGGGATTCCACTATATAACACAGTTAGAGCTAGCAGGGTTTTGCACAGAGGCAAAGGGGAGACACGAATGGAGGCAGTTGTTCAAGAGTAGACGCACTCTGTCACAGGAATGCTGGGCTCCTTGGACGTCCTCTATAGCGTCCTCATCCACAAGGTAACACAGAAATTGTGTACAAACAATGCCACACAATTTTCTGAACACATGTTTTTTCTTGCTTCATTTAAAGAAATGCGACCAGTGGGGTGTATTGAAGTCTTGACATTAGCTACAAAGCTGTTCCTTTAGTTCTTGTGTGTGCATATTCTATAACTGAAGTAATAAAGCTGTTAATGAGTGGAAAATATGGCCCCAGTCTTAAGTAGGCTGTTTGTAGTGGTGCTGCATAGGTTGGATCTGAAAATGGTTGCCTCTGTTAGCATATTCCTTTAACTTTGTATGCATTTATGTTACCTTTCTAAATTTTGCTTTGCATTGTACTGGATGATGTAACTGAGTGGCAGTGAATGAAGAAAATTGGAGTGCTTTTCTTTCAGTGTGAGTGGAGAGAAGGGAATAGCAAATAGAAAACCTGGAGTGACTGAGTGGAGTTATATAAGAATATTTTAATATAATTCCTGCTGCTCTGCTGATCGAATACTGAGTTCATAATGGTTGTCCATCTATATATAAAAAGCTGCATATAATGTACATAGAAGTCTAATTCCAATTCTTCTATTTTCATTGTATCTTGTGTTTTTCTATTCCATATTCTTGTGTTTTCTTATCTGTTGTGTTGTATCTAGAGCTGCTGTTGCAAGTAGTGGGATTAATAAAGTCTATCTTATCTTATCTTTTGAAAAGAACAGAAGAAAAATTTAGGAAAGAAAAAATAACTAATAACGTGTGTTGTTTTTTTCTTTTTCTATTTAGCTGATGGCGGTGTATGAGGAGCAGGAAGCCCAGCAGAGGGGTGTGGCTAACACAAGCCTCGCCCCAAGTCCAGACCTCTACCAGTCTGAGCTCTCTGTCTTCCAGCCAATCACAGGAGGCGAAATTGAAGTCAATTCCTCAGCCCTCAAGTCTAGTAAGTCCTTTTTCATTTATTCAATGTATATTTATGTTGATATTGCCAACCTTGACATGACATTTCCCCCTCTTTTTAAACAATGCATGCCCCTAAAATCAAATCTTAGTCTTAATGTTTGAAGTAATTCAGAGCTACATTTTGATATTTGTAAGATTTACATGTTGACATTTAGTGGCTATTCTTTGCATACACTTTACTTTTAAAATTTTTTGGTTTAAACTAGGCATGCACCATTGGGAAATGTGGGACTGATATTGATGTTTAAAATAACAATTTGGCAGATGCCGATGTTCTTTTGTTGTTATTTATTTGCCCTTTGGGAAACAAAGAAATCTACAATGTCTGACTTGTTGTAGCTCAGTCTATTTCTTTTCTCATCCAAGATGTGAGACAGCCACCCACAGCCATCATTGTCCAAGCTGGTGCATGTAGCACATTGGTATTTGCGTACAATTTGTGCCAGTGCTGGAAAACAAATTGCTTCTCCAATATCCAAGTTAGAAGTAAACACAAAATTTAGCCAGCGCAAAATTGATGCAACACAACAAAGAACATTATCCATAATATCTTTGAATATCAACTTATTGTCATCAAGGTAAATATTGGCAGATACTGATGTTTGGCTGATATATCATGTATCCCTAATTTTAGCTATTTTACTCTCACAGTATGACAGTTACAATGTAGTAGCTCTCTGTTCTCTGTAAGAGCAATGACCTTAACAGGCTCTGGCATTTTCATGTCACAAAATTCTGTCCAAATTAGATAAGACAAAAAGTATTGCGCCTATGTAGACAAGGCGGTTGTGGTTGCCAGAGTTAACATGGGCTAAATGTTAACTCTGGCAACCAAAACCGCCTTGTGTCTGTCCCCTCTGGCTCTGAGAGACCAAACACTCTGACAAGGTTGGGACACTGTTATAAAGAAGTCATAACTCCAGCAACATTGTGTTGCTGGATTTTTGACCTTTTCTGACTTTTTCCCCACTCCATGCACCTTGGAAGTAATCCCTACTCTGCTTCTGGGACTGGAACTCTAATGTTTAGTGACACACTAAATGCTGTTTCAAAGAGAAGAAAAAAAGTCATTTGGGGATTTTACCCCTTAGGTGTAACCTGAAGGTCAATGCATAAAGAGCGTCAGTGTCACAACTGATGTCAAACAGTGGGGCTGAAATTCTGGAGGTTGACTGCTAGGCCAAGTCAGTGAAGGACTGTAATGAAGTCCTAAAACACTATTTTGAAAAGATGAATCGATGGCTCAAATTAATAGTCTGTAAATTGAAGCAAAGAAGAAATTAAGAAATAATGAAGTAGTACACATTTGAGATTGCATAATGGCTTATTTGTTACCATATATTCTTTATTTCAGAGCTGTGCTACATATGTTTTGTAGACAATAGGAATGATATTAACTTTGAAATACCGTACAGCTAAAGGTCAGGATGTGATGGCCATTTTTTTGGCAGGACAGTGATGAAAACAAGATGAGGACAGCTGAAATGTTGGCAGCACTGTCTAAGAGATGCAGAATGAGATGGGGATGAAAGAGAATCAGATGAGGAGAAGCAGAAGAAAGAGAAGACAGGAAGTGTATGTGTAATGTCAAGCAGCAGAACAAACTGATGTCTGTGTCTGCTTACTGTTACCTGGAATAGACCTATCTGAATGACCTTTCTTCCTCTCTTTCCTGGTCCCTCTTTCTCTCCTTTCCTTCATCTCTTTCTGTCTTATTTCAAGTCAAGTGGCTGTTCAGTAGAGGCGCCGTAGATGTGAGTGTGAGAGGGCTTAGGGCTGTCACAGTAACTTGCCCAAATTTAATTTTGCCTTAACACAACACCACCGTGTGTGATGGATTGTGTGTACCGACAGCTCGCCAAAACCTATGCATTACTTCCAGTTGCCTCCTGCTGCCAGTTAATCATTCCACTTGCTTTAGTTATGAATTGTAGACTCTATATCTGCTTTCTTGCACAGTCTGTACCATCCAACGCTTGACATTTAAACATAATCAGTCAAGGTTGTTTTCAAAATGTCATTAATATGTCAAATGAACTGTGATAATGCTTCTCCATCTATTGTCAGTTGCATTCTGTCAGCAAGTTTCATTATTTTCCATTGTTGTTTTTGATGATACTATTGAAATTTCTCAGTGAGCTTGAAGGATGTTAAGCAGTTTATGGATACTCAACGCTGAATCAAAAATCATGAGCACAATCAGCACAGTAATATTATTTTCCTCTTCTTGCATTAGCTCTAATTTCACATACTGTATATGTTACAGCAAAAATCATGTGTCTCGCATTCGTGTTACTGAGAAGAGAATTGACATTTCAGCTTGTTTGACCTTCCTGAGTCGTGCAGGGACATTAACTGTATGATCCAGACACTGTTAAGACAGGAAGTTTAGTCTGTTTCAGTATGGTCGCCTGTCAGCCGAGATTACTAGTAATGTGTGACTGTCATGGTAGATTAGAGGTAACGGAGCTCTGTTGAGTATCACTGTCAGTGTAAGAAGGCCAGATTTAGGCCTCTATCACTGTCTAATGTTTTACCTCTGACTCTAACCAGTTGTTTCTCTCTCACTGTCTCATCCCCTTTTCTCTACGGTTCATTGTTGCTGCTTCCCACTGTCTTTTTCTGTCTTTGCTTTCCAGTTTTTGTTAACAGACTTCCGATTTATCTGACTTCCCTTGTGTGCTCTGTCTCTCTACTGCTGAGTTTTCTGTACCTTTTAGGGATTTAGGATTGAGCTTTCTGATGACACTGTCATAGTTTATGATCAATACATATGAACATACACACATAAAGGTCTTAGTCTGCGCTGGCTAATGACTTTGGATGATTCAGATAATTAGTAATGAAACCCAAACGTGTCATTTACATGGTGCATATTTTAGGCACAATATTAACAACTAGCTCACATGGTGTTTCCCACTTGAATCTTCATGAAGGACTCAGAAACAGAGGTATATTATAGTTGATGAGCACCACTACTCAGGAATAAGAATTAAAGTGAAGTAATTCACAATGATACTTGATCAGCATTATGGACAGGGAAGGGTTTCTCATTGTAGTCAGAGGCCTCTGATTATAGTGGTTTTTTGAGTACTACAGACCATGACTCATGTAGCTGCCTTAATTGTTATTGTGACTAGAAGTTTTTTGCATAATGAAAGGGATGCAGAAATGTCAAATACTGTATGTTATATACACATTGTCATGCATCGGCTGCATTATTTTGACAAAGTCTGATTTAGACCTTTTTCACAAAAGACATTTTGACATGTCAGAGTGGTAAAAGCACAGGTGTAAATAAAATGAATTATTGCTGAATTACATTTAGTTGCTCGAGTTTCAGGGTCCTGATATTGCTCATACTAGCTCGCTGTAACATTACAATGGCTTACTGTGTTAACGTTATTAGTAACGCCTGTGCTATTCCTACCTTTATTACAACCATGCAATGGTTTTTATTATTTGCTTTTTAAAGATATTTACCATTAGTAAAATCTTGAGAAAGTCATGAGTATGTTGCAGCATTTATTGTTAATTGATCACACAACACAGACATATGTATAACTGAACTGCAACAAAGTATTCAGTAGCTTATCATGCTATCAATACTATATTGACATATAGTCTATCTCTATATAGTATTATTACTGCAGGGAAACAAAGGCTAGTGGGGATTACTAGGTGATCTAAAACTGAAATTGCTTTCTGCAAGTATTGATCTTTGAATACCTTCGGGCATATGGACACAACAGTAGCACTTTTTCCCTTGGTAGTCATTGGTGTCTATTGCAATGTGCCACTGGACATCAGCAGCATCTGCTTTCATACAATGAAACACTTTTTACAAGATCATCTCTGGTTTTGTGTCTGGACATACCTGCTTCAGTCTAAAACTGGGGAGGTGATATAGTGAGTGAAATACAATAAAATAATCAATTTAAAAGTCTTCTAATTAACATTTTTCTGTTGATTTGTGTATTTGTCTTATTTTTATTGGACAAATTTGTATCTCACTGACTATCTTTTCCTGTGTCCGTCCTTTCATTTCTTTACCTATCTCCATCTGTTTCTCATTGTGCATCTTTTGTCCTCTATCTATTTTTCCCTCCTCTCATTGCCTTTCTTTGAAGAGATGAATTGATTAGGGTTTCATGTAATCCATAACCCCCAGCCAGTCTTAAGAGCACCAAGGGTCCATTTTGTGACAATCAATATATGACCCTACAAATATCATTTGGCATGTGTTCTGAGTAGTCCACTCATTTAAAGGTTTCCTCCACCCTCACCCCACCTTTTTGTTTTATTCCCAATGGAACTATAGAGGCTAACATGACAGTGCTCTTAATGTATATATGGATTGATGGGACCTATGAATGTGGATGATAGATATGAGGATTGACATAGTACCACACAGACCATAATAAAACCTACAATAATAAATATTATTTATTTGCAGAGCTTTCTGCAGTGTTGACTTTTCTCACCATTTCACTATTTCGTCAAGCTCCAGCACAGGCAATAGTGTGGTGTGCTTCATCCATCAGCTTCTGGTAAATGATGATTTTATGCAGTGGGCTGATGAGATGTGAAGAGGGAGACACTATCATATGTTACCTACATGCACGCAGAGATCTGCAAATCAGCCACTTATTGGCCATTGGGACGCATGAACACCAGCGTGTTCACTGAAGCGTCATTAAAGGAAAGGATCACACATTAACCTCTCGCACGCTCAGGCTGTCAGATCGGCTTCTTACATACCTAATGAATATATGGAGCGATGCATTCACACATCTCCAAAACAACATTTAGGAATGAGCTTTCTAATTACACTGTTTTAATCAGTATTTAATCAACAGATATGGACATACATACATGAAGGCTGTGCTTGCTGATGAGTTTAGACGATTAAAAGAAGTACTAATTAAATCATACATTTTATTTGTGGTGAATATTTAAGGATCGTGCTTTCTTTTCTTGTTGTTTCTATCTTCTATCCACTTACCACCAGTCCTCACACTGTCTCATTTTTTATTTTAAGTTAAAAATGTATGTGAGTTTCCATGGAAATATGGTTCTCTTAAAAATAAGCTTTGTCTTAGATTAGTTCTAGGTACTGTTGTTGTGAAAGGCTTGCCTATTTCAAATCTGCAGCTGCCCCAATAAATACATATGGATATGTAGACACATTTATGTTTATGTTTAATACAATACAGTACACCTCCCTGGCTCAACGAGCAAGAGATAGCAGCAGTGGCTCAGTGAGCTACAGAGTGAATGAAGAGAGGGAGCGGCATTTGCGAGAACAAAGCAAATCAGAAATTTAACGTTGTTTTCTGATTGTTTCAGGGCGATTACGTTCTAAAGCACAATTAAACATGACCATGCCTCTGCACAACCCTGTGAAGGCGCCACATTGCTGTATTTTGTGTGATACAGCTAAGAACACGCTTCATCCTGTCCACTGTATCCTCTCTCTGCTCTGTATGCCCTCGGTCAAACAGACCCGCAGCTCTTTATACATCCATGACACAGACAGAGAGTAGAGAAGAGAGGTGGAGACAGCAGCGTAACCTGGTTGCTATGTTTTTATAGAGTCCTGACCTCACACCCTGCATGCTGGCCAAAAAGTTGACACCCAGGAACTTCACAAACACAGCAAAATAATAATAATTGTTTTTAGGAAAATCCTACTGATTATGCCTAAACAAATTTTATGATAAGCATTGTGTTCTCTTTTTTATTGTACTGAATGTTGGGATGTCTTGCTGTTTTGTTTGAAAGCGCACTGACTTGGACTGAAGTCAGAGGCACATTGCAATGAGACAGTGGAAATTTATTTTGTCAACTTAACATAAAAAAATATTCATCTCTCCTCTCTTTGTTCCTCATCATGCTTTGACACTTATAACGAAACACATTCAAACTCCTTTCTGTAGTGTGGCTTAGGGCCTGTATCTTGTCATCTAAAAGATTATTATTAGACATGAATTTTGCTGAACTGTGACTCCATCAAAATAGCATTAGCGATTTTAAGGCAGTCGTGTGTGTGTTTGTGTGTGTATACACGCATATTGTGCATGTATCAAAGACTGGCTGTAAATTCTGAAGCAGTGCAGACGCAGACTTTCTATTTTCTCACCATTCTTGCATTATTCTTTCCTCTCCGCCATATCTCTTGTTCCATTAACAGTCTCATAGGAAGTAGTCACGCTGTGTCATATTGGACTGTCAGAGAGCCAGGTTCCCCTGTTTTTTATCAAGGGTAACCAAAGAAAATACAGCAGATTTAATGTGGATTAAAAAAAACAAAAAACAACCATGAAATTACATTTTAGAATTGGGAGTTATTAATATTGTTGTAAGTCACATTAATTTTCTGCTGCTAAAACTGCTGTTTAGTTAATGTTTGGTGGTATGTCATTAAATCCCCTCTGCACATACCATCTGTAAACAAAGGAATTAGAAAAAGTGGTTGATTTACAGGTTGTAGAACATCTACTTTAAACATTTTTAGCAGTTATCCAGTGTATACAGACGTGCTGTATAAACACACACATCTCTGCTTTTGCTTAAAGTAATCCTTTTCAACTCCTCCTAGCTGCACAATTATGTTTGTAAGGTCGTTCATATGCAGTTCGTGACTTTGAATCATGTTGTGGATATTTGCCATTGATGCCTTCTTAAGGTATTCGTCCGAGTAGGCTCAAAGATACCTGCACATATATGATGTGTGTGTGTCCTTTTTACAGACACCCCCCTGTTGGTGAGAAGCAGCAGTGACTCAGCCCTCGGCCCCCAACCGACAGAGACTGAACCCTCACTCAATGAGGACACTGCCGTGATGGTAAGACCCTGAGGCACTAAGATAAAAAGACACACAGACACATACAGTTTGAAACACACCACTTACACATTGTATACACTAAACATACACACAGAGGAAATGAAACACATAGAAACATTCTACCCATATGACTGACAGATGTTTTGGCGAGAGCATAATGGACACACGCAAACTTATAATGTAGCCAGCATCTGTCAGCATAAAATAATTACTATTGAATCAATTCTAAAAGTTCCAGAAAATGTCCCATCATTTTTTTCATCTTTAAATTTAATTTGGTTTCTTGTTAAGATTTTTAACTACTTTTTGTCCCACTATCAACAGAATGGCCTTAGAATTGTGTTTCATTTGTGACCCACTCAGCTTATGTCAAGCACCAGCATTGGGTCAACATTTCCACTTGGGCAAAAAAAAAAACAGAAGAATCTAAATGGAACATTTATTGAGGACATTCATTCTCTGCAGAGAGTAAACCCACATGCTGGACTTACTATAAACTTTCCTCTAGTATCAACAAGAGACTCTAAACGTGAGAAACGTATGTCACAATCCTTTCTATCATATACAATACCTGGTTTGCATTTTCATTAGCAATAGTCATATAATACCTTTTTAAGAAGTGTAAAAGACAAACTGATTTGTGTCATGAAATTTCTTTCATCATGTCTCACGGTCAGCTTCTCTGTTCAAAAACTTTTGTAAGATATTGATTTAGTATGATGAATCTTTACGAACACTATGAGGTTTCCTCTGTGCTAATCTAATAGGCAGGTTACCATGAAAAATGTTAAGCACATTTATACTCCCAAGGGGAAAAACACTTTGATTTCAATGACCCCAAGGCCTCTCCTCTAGGATTCCCAAGATGCCACTGCTGGCAATGTTCAGAGCATAGCAAATTGTTGATATAGTCTTTTATACTTAATGTTACTACTTGAAGAATCAATAAAGGTCATTGTTTCTTCTGTTCGAGACACATAAATAAAAAGCTCTTCCTAAAGCCCAACCATAACCAAAGATTTGTAGTGAGCCTAAATAATGAAATAAAGAATATGGGATTTTCATTTGTATCAGGCCTTGTTCTGTATCTCAGAAAGCCTCACATATACTGGCCATATATTGTACATAATGTACAGATTTGTAATTGGGGAGAAACTTTCATTCAGATGAGCGTTAACAGTAATTTCATAGATATCAGATGATCAGTGATTAGATTTGTTAAGTGAGCAAAACCTAAGTATGACTTAGTTTACTGCTGTCTTTTCTCATACCTATATAAAAAAAGTAAATACGTAATTTTTATCACAGCCAACCAGTTTAACATTGAATTAAATATCTGATAAAACAAGTAAGAAGAAGATTTTGTTGTAAGTATAATCCCGAAATATGCCAGTATTATTTTTTTTTAATTGTTTATGTGTGTAGTGGATATGTGTTTAAGGTTTGGGGGTGAGTGGAGCCTGCGGTGTCTTCATGTTCTCCTAATCCAGACATGCTTTGTCACATCAAACTCCACTAACAAAGATGGACGACTGAATCACCATGTTTTCTTCTCTCTCTTCACCCTTTCACTCCCTTTCTCAAAAGGGCAAAGTGCAAACACGTGCTCCTTTTCTCCCTTTTCTTATCTGCTTCTTCCTCCCCCTCTTACTCTCCTCCTTTCTTACTTCTGCAAGTCTCACTTTTTGGTGTCACATGATGTAAAATAACATCCAAAAGGGACAATGGTGAGTTTTGAGCATCCAGATGTAGTGAAATGACTACAACAGATACAGATGTCATTCTCTAATAACTGATAGGAGTTAGGACATAGATGTATTACATAATTATCACCCCTAAATGTTTTTTCTGTCCATTCTATGAAAGTAAAACACAAAATACTCTCCTATTCCTCCTTAACAAATCTTCCCTACCAATTATTCTTCTCTCAGGTGATACTTCTTATGTGTTTTTTACACAAATGTGCACCTTTTCACTAATTTAGTCACAGTCAGGCACACAGATATGCAGTGACTTATATAGTAATAGATATTATCATGATAGTGTGTCAGTTGCGTAGAGAAGTAGTTTTGATTGCTTGTTATGATAGTGTTACAGTTATTCCCTATAGACAGTTGGACACAGCAAATCCCTCAAGTTCACTGCTTAAAGGAACTCCACGCCTGATTGGACTCTTGAGTGGTGAGCCCTCTTCCCTTGAGATTCTTCACTGGACAAACATCCTTTTCTATCCACACCGTATTCCCTGTAGAGCAACATGTATGCAGGGTTCAGTTCTTTTGGGAATGTGATTGGTACTCAGAGGTGGCCACTCTCCCTGCTTAACGTTGCTGAGGCTGGTGAAGTAGTAGTAGATCATGTTTTTAAGAGAAAATATGAAGAGGGGCTGCATAGGGAGGAATATACACTGCGTACTAATAACATTTCTATTGACTTAACATATTTGACTATATATCTGGTGTATTTGCCACAAAGTTTAACAAAAAAATGCTTGGTGTATTCTCTTGTTAACTATTTGTTGATTTTATCCAACCATGCATCCCTGCAGCCTAAAGCTTGTGAAGAAGACCCACAATCTGTTTTAATTAGCAACCTACAGCTACATGAAACACAGTTTATCAAATATAAAACCTGCATGGACTTGTCACTAATAAATGTAAACTTCCAACACTAATCTATTTACTTTTTCTGGTGAAATGTAAACCAAAGCTTAGGAGTGTAGCTCATGTTGTTCTGAGCCCACCTTGCACTCCTTACATCTCAGCTCAGTTTTCACTGCACACTATCACTCCTGTGGCTGTCGGATTCCAAATATTCCTGGGTGTCACTTACACAGTAGGCCTGTCCAGACTGTGCGTTTGGGTGTTTATCTGTTCGAGCACCTGCATGATAGCATGCATATATGTGACCTCAAGCACGCCAGCTGTGGACTCGCTTTATTACACTCCATACTCGCTCCTCGGGTGTCCATGCTTTCTCATTTTACACATAACATTACAGCTTTGATCAGAACAATTGCTTTCTAACTTATTTCAGTCATAGTTATAGTAGACTTGAATTAAAACTACTATTACATGGTTTTGTGCTGGTTAGTAATCTACACAGTGTTGTATTAAATGGCTATCACTGCCTGAAACTCAAACCATTATAGCTTTGTAATAAAATAGGTTCAGCTGTGTGTCCGACACAGAGTTTTCATGTAGAGTTAATAAGGAGGGAACAAAGTCAACAAAGTCCAAGATAAAAGAAGCTATCATATTAGCAGGGTTCCCACAGTCATGACATTTCTGGAAAAGTCATTCATAATTACTTTTACTTTTTTTATTAACTGATATTTTTGCAAAAGTTTTGAATATACATTGTTTTGCCTATTATGTAAAATAGGTTAAAATATTTTCTTTATATTACTAATTTAAAATCTAGTGTGACTGAAATGTCACTATATCGTGTAATACACATAGGCACATGCAGCTAGTCTGTTCGTTAGCTGTGGGCCACAAGTTGAGCCCTTTTTTTTTTTTTTTAACCTGTATTTTATTTTTTCAAATTAATTCCGTTAATAGCATGCTGAATTGGCTATTAGCTTATCCTGTTTGAAATGTCCCACTGCCTTTGATACTGAAGAAAACTTAGAAATGCGATAATTCTCAGGCAAGCTGTGTTCACATGTTTTGTAGTTAGTCACCAAGAAACCACAAATTAAGTGAAATTAGCTTAACAAACATCATGCTGGAAAATGTGTTGTCGTTTGAAAGAGAAGTTGGGCATCTCTCCAAACTTTGAGCCACCATCTTTTGACCATTTGAAAGCTTTATCTTCAACCATGGAATTATCAGCTTCACCAGTCAGCCTTTGCTCAGTCACAATAAGCTTTTTTATTGGAGAGTTCATTTTAGAGATTTTGACAGTGGAGTCATAACAATAGTGCCAATAACTTTAGAAAAATTCCTGCTGTGATTGGCCTATTCTGGTGCATTAAATAATATGCTGAAAGAGAGCAGACAGTAATTTCCCCTTATTTTTTAGCAATCAGATCCTTCCCACTACTCAGACCTCCACTTGTGAATAATTTTAACTCGGACAAGTTGTATAAATGAGGGCTTACCATCCAACAAGTGTCAACAAGAAATCTATCTAGTCATAATTTCTCACATGTACAACAGCAACCACTGATTTAAGTTTGCTAGCAGTGCAAGAGGAGCATTATGTATTTGGTTACAACGTTATCTACCTTAGTATGTACTAAAATTGACTGAGGACTCAGGAACTTCTTGCATCGACTCAGTAGTTTTTTTTCTTCATTTTTTCCATTTGTTCATGCTGATTTATATTAAGCACTGTGTTTCACTGTCATATTGATAGCAGCACTGAGTGATTATATTATATCCAGCGAGTAATCAGTATATTAACAGATGCGTCTTATTTTGGGGAGAAAAGGAGTATTCACAGTGGCGATGTATAAATTACATAGTTCAGTCCAGTCATTACAACATAAGTGTTAAAAATCTCCCTGTTTTTCTTTCTGTCAGCTTGATGCTTGTCAGTGCCTCCCATCTTTCCTCTGTCTGTGCTCTTCAGTCTCACACCTGCTGTGCTGCAATAACTACCACAAGTGTTAGTGGTAAATGACTCTGACTACTGTAAATAAAGGAATTATCTTTCTGTTTTTTTACTGTCCCTCGCTCTTTCACTCACAGACTCATTCCCACACACACTCTCACACTCACACTTAGTAACTTGCTCATAGGTCTGTCTCTTCTCAACCAGCCAGGTTCAGATAGAGGTAATGGCTCCGGGTAATTGTTCAAATTGTCACTTGGCCTTTTGGTGAGAGCGATGAGGGGAAGAAAGTACTCTTCTTGCAGTAATTCTCTGTCTTTCTTCTCTCTCTGTCTTTTCTCCTACTCTCTGTCCCCTCTCTTTATTTAATTTCAATCCAGAAAGATTTACTGGTGCAGCTCTTCCGTTCTAAATGCCAGGCACAAATGAGTACAGTATGCCACAAAAATCCTCTCTCTTCCTCTCATGCTTACAACACACACACACACACACACACACACACGTGCAGAGTTGCTGGTTAATTACAATGTGTTAATCAGACTGGGAGTATTTGTTCTTGCCTAGAATACCACTGGGGCTAATAAGGCTGTACAGCCCTTATTTATCATGTTATACCTGGGTGTGTGTGTTCATCTCTTTGTGTGTGATGGCTTTTTTGCCCTCAGTCTGCTTGTATGTTTGTCAGTAAAGTAATAGAAGCAAACAGGCAGGTAGGCCAGCTTGATGAGCTTGTTAGAGACCTGTGACAGCCACAGGAACCACATAATTATTATTTTTTCTGAGAGCATTTCATTTACTGATTGTTATGCTGATTGTTACTTAATTAGTTAAGCAAAAAAGAAAATCAAAACAAGCATAAAAGCATGCTACATTGTCCTTGTGTCATTTGTCCTTAAACTGGTAAACTGTAATAGGAGGTGAGTCCTATAAGGAAGTTAAGAGGTGTAGCCATTGCTATTCTAAACAAATGAACAAAATGTATTCAATAGAAATTGTGTTATGTTATATTTTTATTATTTATTTGTTTACTTCTCCAGACCTCTGGCCCCTGGACATGGTATTTGTCAAAGCGCACATTCACTTCAATTCATGAGCCATATGTCCAAAGAGATATTTCAAGATAGATTACCTTAGGTGTATCAATCACACACACACACACACACACACAAATCACAACATACAGACACACACAAACACACAAACTTTCCCGCATGCATTACTGTTAATTTATCATACTCACTCTGGGAGTGTTTTCAGGGAACACTTAGCTTAATTGGTTATTCAGTAATTAGTAATATCACTAATAGTTCACTCTTTTTCTCCGCTTTTAGCAATTATTGGATTGGGCCGAGAAGACTAAATGCTTGTGGCCCATTTATTATAAGCATAGTTATTCAAGGTAGGATTATCCATCATTGAGTTAAAATGGAAATTCTGCTTCTGTGTTCTCTAGTTTTTGGAGGGCCACTAATGCTCCCAAGTATCGATTGAGCTGTCCAAGGTCGGCAGACTAATGCATTAATTTTTTCCCCCCGCAGTTGTCCTCTATATTTCTCATAAATCTTTGTAATTTAATAGATATATTTCTGATTTTTTCTCAAATAAAGCATCAAGTCTTTTAATTCCAGTTAGATTTTACTTCATTGAGAAACAGTATAGAGCTGTTTGTGGTACTTTATATTTTGATTTAGTAGTATTATTAATTACTTTAATAATCAGTGTTATTAAAGATGCACAATGTTTCTAAAGTTGAAACAAATGTTAGTATTATGTAACAGAGCTAATTCATAAAAACAAGTTCAGTTTCCCTACCGCAGAAAGTTCGGTATGTGTAATTGGTAGACATGTTGAATATCACTGGCTAGGAAATTAAATAATAAATTTTGAATCTTTTTCAAGCAAAAATAATAAAGAACAAGCCACCTAACTATTACAAAATGTATATTTTGCTATATTACTATGATATTATAAGGTTAATATGAATAATGAGACCCATGTATGCGTTCAGATTCATTTGCGTGTTCTAAATTACCCTTTGATAAGTAACGTACGTTGCTGGCCTGTAATTAATACAAAGCACTTCGAGAGAGAGAGAGAGAGAGAAGAGAGGAGGAGAGAGAGAACTAGCAGTTATTAAATGAGACGTACAATTAAGCACCAAAGACTTTCCAATTAATGTATGAGTGGCTGTTGTTATGACAAAGAGGTTAGGATAATTAATGTTACCTGTCATCCTGTTGTAATTATGCTCATATGACAGCATCTGCAGTTAGGCCATACTAATTGATTTCCAAGCCACCAATTCCCAAACATATGGTTACAGTATGTGCAGTCTGTCATTCATTATTGAGTCTTCTTCTCACCTTCATCCTACTCCTCCTCATCAGCCACTGCCTCTGATTTTTTCTTTCTTTCTTCATGTTTCTCAGCCCAGCCTGAGTCTTGTCAGCTCTCTGATGTCTTTCTCATGATTTCTCTCTTCATTGCTCATCTGTCTTGCTTTGCTTTCTCTCTGTCCTTCCCCCTCCTCTTCTCTGACAGGTGGTGTAGGTCATATGGCTATAGGGTGAGAAGTCAAAGGTGAAAGGTCATGTTAAGAGTCCATTAGTGCCTACTACTAACATTGATCTTTATTGACCTGTGTGTGTTTGTCTGCATATGCTCATACAAACATGTGCGCGCATAAGCTCAGATATGCACATGTGTATTTGAACATGCAGATTAGGAATGAATGCTTATTCCAATTATTTTGCCTATTCTGATATGTCAGAATTCATGCTTGAGGCAGAAAAGTCCTTTAATTTTCAAAATAATATAATTGAATAATTGAAATCAGAGTCAAGGGTACTTATTATTTTGCTCTTTTATCAATGTTCTTTTGATTTTCAGTATGGCACACATTCATTACAACAAGCCCGCCAATAGCAACAACCTCACTCAATAGTATGTGGTGCAGTTCATCACATTAGTCTAGATAAGGATGGTACTTTTTAAATGTTACTTTTCATTTGTGTTGCTCGCTGGTCAAATTTTAATCAAGCTTTAGTTTTTTAAAAGTGCTAACAGAGTAATTGTTTAAAAAGTAACTCTGAGGGTCGCCCTGGTAGCAGAGGCAGCAGCTGTGTACCAAGGCCGAGTCCTTGCTGCAGCGGCCATGGGTTTGAGTCTGACCTATGACCCCTTTGCTATATGTCATCCCTTCTATCCCTCCCCCTTTGCTTTGAATCTTGATCTGTCCTATCAAATAACAAATGTCTTATTTATCTTAGAATATGCACAATTAACCACAGGCACATTTTCAATTAGATAAAAGCACCCCTCAATGATTTTGCCTTGAAATGCAGAAACTAGGTGTCCTAGAAGTGACATCAGGACTTTGGGTCCCAGTAAGCCGAACCAAACTATATAAACTGTACATTTATTCATGTTACAGTGGACTCACAAACATAGCATTGATAGGTTGTTGCAAAAGCACATGTATGCTGTCATGCACGCAGGAATGTTAACGCACAGACACTGTCACATGTCGAGTATTAGATGATTCATCACCTATACCGTTGGGCATGCAACCTCGTCCCTGTGGAGCTAACCTCTCTGTGCTTCTAACGCAAACACACACATGTACACACAGTTCATGTGAGCCCTATGTCATTGTATGAAGTGATTATTACAGCTCCCTTGACTCACATTTACACTCTTATTTCTCACACCTCTCTCTCTCTCTCTTTTTCTCTGTTGCCATGCCCATTGACAGTATTATTTATTACTTCTTGTCTTAACATATTAATTGTTATATGTGCATCATCCATCCATCAGTTTAGCAGCTTCTTCACTCATTCCCATGTATTCCCCTGTCTTTCAGATTGCAGAGACGTACTCATTGAGCTCAGGATTTCATTTTGAGTGTAGTGTAGCAAAAGCCAAAATTAAAATAGTGGGAGTTCCTTAATTTCTCCACCTAGTCAGTGTTTTTTTTTTACGCTGTTTATTAGTAAATCCATTCACATGTCTCTCTGTATCCACATTCTCTTCTTTCTTTTTGCCTTCCACTCTCAGCCAATGTGAAGCTTGTGGTTCTGCTCCTTATATTGTCTCTTTTCCAAATGCCACTCACTGACTAACAGGAAGGTGTTGTGTGTGTTTTCTCTGCAGGCAGCCAGTCCCGCTGTGGAGAGGCCAGCAGGGGTAGATCGACCCCAAGGCAAACACACCTTCAATGGCAGGTCAGTGTGTGTGTGTGTGGCTGTGTGTGATTGTAACTTTAGTACTACTACCACCTATGTATGTTTTGTAGTTGTGAGGATTGCTTTTTCATGTCCGTGTTTGTCTACATCCATGTTCACTGATGTTCATGTGCGTGTTTGTGTCCTACTTTTCCTTCATTAAATCTGGGATTTTAATCCAGATCAAGGCTCCTACAGATATAGTTAGTGTAAAGAGGCTCCATCATTAGCCCAGTACAAAAGCCTGCATAAAACAGGGTCACGGTCATAAACACACACAAACACACACATGCACACAACACACACAGACATTCATAGACTGCCATACTCACATGGCCTTAAAAAATAAGCGGCTACAAACACACTTGCATATTTTTTTCTTTTTTTTTCAGGCAGATCCAACTGAACGCATAATACACATGCATACACTAATGAGTTCTGCTTAATTAAGTGTTAGGGGTGCAGAATTCCCTATGTCTCATGTGGGCCTCTTAAGCCTGTGTGTGTATGCTTATTTTGGCAGTTTGTGGGGCAGCGGGATGTGGAGGCAGGCATTCTAGCGCGGAGCAAGGACAGTTACCATATATGTAACAAACACGCAGAACAATGCTGAATCTGTTTATTAGTAATCAGAATAAGGCATTACTCAGGTTAACATGTTCGCATCTACTGATTCTAGTACCCATCTGTTAATATTCCTTTTTCCATGTGTGCATAGTCTAGTTTAGCTTTAGATTCCTCTCCAGGATTTAGCCTCTGATAATGCACAACATGATACACCATTGCATTAAATATGCAGCTTTTGCTGTGTAATGTTTTATTCAGATTAATATTGTAGCCTAATATTATATTTCATATAAAGTAATTCTTTTATTCTGATCTAATAGTCCTATCTTTGACTGATTTTGCACTATAACTGAGGATTTGTTGCATTATTGATTCTTAAAGAAGAATAGTTTTTTGTATCTCTTTAATGACTTATTATTGTAGTTTTGCACATCATTCCATACTGACTATTTACCACACTTACCAGTGTCATGTTAATAATATTTCTAATTGTGTGAGTGGTTGTGTTTTTTGTAGTTATGATGTCTAACCTTGTCACAGAATAAATGCTTAAAACATCATGATAATTGTGATGTGACCCCAAAAGCATTATGTCCCAACCCAACCTAATTGTTCCATTATTGTCCCTGGAACAAGGGAAAATAACTAAATGTAATTTTCATTTTTCTCTTTTACTTGATGTTACCGCTTTCTCTCAGACAGAATATTAAAAATACTAACCTAAAGTGCCCGCAAAACCAAGCTGTAAATTTAAGAAAAGTGGCTTACATCATGTTACATCATTGATCAATGTGCTGCTCTGTCTGACAACCTTGACCTCTGTTAACAGATTATGAGTGTATTACTCTGTTTTTTTATATCAACAGGTCATTGTGAGCCTGCAATTAATCCACCTTTAATTCATAAATTGTAAAACAAACAATATGTAGTTAACCTGCAAAGAGGACATGTAGGGAGAGAGAGTTATGAGAGCACTATGTGGAGAGAATAATGTCTAACCTCAGCCTTAGCTGTTTTAGCCTCTCTCCATAGCAACCAGCTGCAACCACAGAGCACAGACAAAGATTAGATCACACACACTCATATTCACTCATATTCATCATGCACTACATGCAGGCGCTCTCCATGCAAGGTCTGCAGAATAAGTTAGCTTTTGTTGTCTTTACACTGAGTGTTGTCAGGATCAAATTACGACATTGAGTTACCGTGATACACAACCCTGTCACCTGCGTTAACGGTGAGAGGCACATTTTGATTAACTAAATGTAAACGTCTGAATCAAAGTGAATCAGAGAATATTGTTAGACAGTTTCAGTTTTATCACGCCTTATGGTACTATACAGTTCAATATCCTCTCATGTACACACACTCTCAGCCACAAACCATCTCAGCTGTGAGTAATGTAAAAGTGATGTAATGGTTTTTGTGGTCGCCAGGGAAACGATCCTTGAAATTGCAAAAAAGTCTAAAATGAGTAGAGGAACGCAGCCATAAATATTGGAACAGTAAAGCATACGTTAAAGGAATGTGTGTGTGTGTGTGTGTGTGTGCGCGCGCTATGTATGTTTCTATACACACTGTGGTCCTCCCTGTATTTGCGAGTGTGTGTGCCTTTCGAGTGTGAAGGCTACACCTATAAATACAGTAATGGCTCATCATAATTTTAACCACACAGCACGGTCACCAGAAAACTCATTACCTTTGAATCAAAATGTGATTTTTATACAGGGAAACAGATTTACTGTAAATTGGTTTATTGAAGTAGCATTGCGAGCATATTATATTTCTTTGTGAAATAAGGCACTGTATTGGAGGTGTTTTAGAAGGTAGGAGGTGAAAAGGTAAATGGGTTCCACTGCATGCAAACAGGATGTGAAATAGGTTGTCTATGGTTACCATAGTCTATTCATATGTTATTTTGGGACCATGGTTTTGAGATATTCAGGTACCCATTAATCTATCTCTCTCCCTTCCTCTGTTCTTTTGTTTCTTCCCTTTATTCCTAGCCTTTTGTCTTCCTGATCTGTCTATTTCTACTTCTCCCACCTTATTAAGTTTAGTTGTTCATATTTACAGTAGTATAAACATAATGTAGCAACTGACAGTCAGCCAAAGTCTCTCCTCTTCAGTGTTTAAAGTACCAGTGTGTAGGATTCAGTGAC
>NW_023340095.1:7132441-7137501 GCF_004916995.1 Morone saxatilis | reverse complement strand
TACTATACAAACTGGACCTTAAACTATTACGTCTGTTTATTTCCCTTGACATAGACAGTTATTGTGGTAAACCTAAACCTTCTTATTATTTTGGTTATAAATCTTTGTACTCATTCATTCTTTAGATAACTACTATTTAGAGTGTTTTTTTCATGTGTAAATGTGTTTATTTGTGTATTTGCATACATACACCTTTAACGGTATTGTACCTTTTTACTGCATGTTTGCATTCCTTTTACTTCCTACATCTCTTATGCTCTGCACTTTGAAGAACAGCTTTGGGAGAAAATGAGAGAGAGAGAGGGAGAAAGGGAGAATGAATAATAATAAGAAGAGGGTGAATGCAGGAGAGAGCGAAGGGAGATGGTTTGGTAATGCACATTCCTCCTCTTTTGTTATTTCTCCTCTGTGTTTCTGTCTTTCATAGTGAGGATCAGTGAAGTGGCAGGTGGATAAAGGAGAACACCTGCTCTCTTCATCTTCTTCTTCTGCTTCTCCTCCCACTCTGTGTGTTTGGCTCTTTTTCTTCTGTCTCTTGTTTCCCTTGTCGCGCTCCCTCCTTCTTTCTCTCAAGTCTCACCCATTTTGTCTCTCTCACCCCCAACTCATTTTTTTGCAGTGATGCAGCCTGTCAAAACATCTCATGCAAAAAAAAAGAACACACAAATGGATTCTCCAAGTGCTTGTGTGTGTGTGTGTGTGTGTGTCTTGTGTGTGTGTGTGTGTTCTTCAGTGGGAGTCGTTAGAGACTCAGAGGCACAGCAGCAGGAAGGGATAGAGGGAGGGTGGATGTTATTTTTCCTCCTCATATTAATGCCTATTCATTAGCCCTTGTCTAACTAAGTTCCAGTGCTCCTCCTCCCTTCATTTCGCTATATCTTGCTTCCAGACCTCCCTTCCTTCTACCTTCTTTTCCCTTTTCACTCCTCTATCCATTTTTTTGGTTTGTTTGTTACCAGACAATGCTAATCACGTTGATGTACCCCTGACTCCTCTGCAGCACCATTAGGTCCAATAGATTGTAGAAGATGCTGAACGTGATATATCAGGAAATTATACAATCAGTACTTCCGCCATCGCGACGTGCAAACATTATCAAACTGCCAACTAAAAGTTAACAAAAACAAAACGCACAATGTTCTTCCAAAAGACAACATTTTCTTACATATAATGTACATTGTATATACTGTATATACACCAATCAGCCATAAACATTATGACCACCTGAGCACGCGTTGGTGGTCCAAATGGTTATGCAGCCCCCACTCATGGACACAACACTACAGATGCACTGTTGTTCTGGACAACCTTGTCATCAGAACCCAGCATTAACTCTTTCAGCCAGTTTGAGCTACAGTAGCTTGTCTGTCGGATCGGACACAGGTGCCACGTGCATCAACTGAGCGCTTGGCCGGGCCGCCCTAGTGACCCTGTCTCCAGTTCACCGCTTTCCCTTCCTTGGACACTTTTGATAGGTACTGACCACTGCAGACCGGGACAACCACAAGAGGCTGCAGTTTTGGAGACGTTCTGACTGCACGCTCCATCTAGCCCGCCATCATACATGCTTTTGGCCCACGTTGGCCCATTTACTGCTTCTAACACATCAACTTGAGGACAAAATGTTCACTTGCTGCCTAATATATCCCACCCACTGACAGGCGCCATGATAACCAGATAATCATTGTTACTCACTTTACTTGTCAGTGGTCATAATGTTATGGCTGATATCATTTTCTCCCACTGCTTGCCGTCCTCCCCATATCCCTACTTTTCACTCTCCCTCTGTCCTTGCTTTCCTCTCTTTTCCCCTCTCTTGCAGTCCCTTAGCTGTTGTCTGGATTAACTCAAATTTGCTGAGTGACGAGGAGGCAGCATCAGTTTTGTGTGTGTGAGGGAGAGAGAGACAGAGAAAAAGAGACAGGGAGAACTTGTTTTTGCACTTTGCATCTCTCCCCTGTTGCCACCATCATCTACCACCCTCTCTCTGGAGTTTATCAGCATCTGTACTGCTATCAGTTCATGGGGGTTTAGGGACGGCTGGATGGTCTAGAGAGAAAGAGGAAGACAAAACGAGCAGACAGCATTAGAGACAGACAGAGGAGAGAGAGAGAGAGAGAGAGGGGAGGGTGTAACTAAAGAGTACAAAACTAAGTTCAGACAAACTCACTTAGAAAAAAAACCACACACACAGGGAGCAGGAAGAAGGTCAGGGGAGGATTAATGGCTGTGCTCTGATAGATAAACTAATCAAACAAACAAAGACTTCAACACGCACACACATTAAAACACAGACAGAATGTAAAGCAGACACACACTTTGAATAACTAGACAGAGACATTGAGAGATTGAAAGAGAGGAAGAAACCCATAAAGATGAATGGCACAAAAAAGTTTTGACAAACGCACGCACACAGAGCAGTCTGTATTTTGAATAGAGTGTCTGCATTCCCTTCTCTAAGGGTTGGGTTTGCAGACAAGGATTAAGTTCTTGACAAAAAAGTATTTTTAGCACAATGAATGCATCCATGGAAAGTTTTGTCAATCTAGAATGGTGCTTTTCAAACTTGTCCTCAAGAGACGCACACTTTCAAGGCAGTTTTTCTGTCTTTTTTGGATGTCTGTATGTGTTCGTATTCGTGTGCCAACACACGTACTTGTATCTGACTCCTTGCCAACAATTCATGTTTTTTTTGTCTTTCTCTGTGTTACGGTCCCTTTCTCTCTCTTCCTCACTTTGTCTGTATGTCGTGTTTTCTGTTTCATGCAGGCGTGCGTGAGGCCATTTTTACATTTGTTTTCCAGTTAATGTTAGCTTGTGTCACACTAAAAAGGAGAGACAGAGTGGTGTTAGTCTGTCAACACAGTTCCCACAGGATTTGGGCCACCAAATTTCACCAAAATCACTGACATAGTTTGTTACTATATTAGAGACTTGGTGCCGTAAAGTGTTACACACTTCTCGACCCAGAGACCAAAAATTACATAGTGCAAAAACAGGCATACAGGGCGCAGACTGGGAATGTTTTTGTTGCATCAAAATGATTTTTAAGATGTTTTTTAGAGGTAGAAAAGATACATGATGGGGCTTTAACATTTCTTTTGAAAACTACACAGTACCTACCTAATACCTAATTAAAATATTGGACAAAAGTCTTCAATATGCCTTAGATCTGTCTCTTGATTTGTCTTCATCCTAGAAACAACACTTTCCATAATTACATTTTATTTCAGTGTGACAGAACATGTGTTTGTATTGTATTTTAGGATACTAACATTACATATTTTGTTTTTTGACCACTTTTTGTTTGTGTGTTTTAATTGTGTGTGTGTATAGTCTGACTAGAACAGTGGAGATCCTGGGAGAGGACAGTCCTCTGGGAATCCATGTGGTTCCTTACTGCTCATCATTCAGTGGACGGTGAGTTATGTGCACACACGTACAAAAATGCATGCACACAAAAACAATAAAATACCTGTAAAATATCTGTCTAAGCCCTTTAACCTCAAAAAGACCTGTCTGTTTACCAGCTACAGTATTTCCTAAAGTTATATTCCCGTAATCCTGTTCTGCACAAGGAATTCTGGACACTGGCACTACAGCACACACACACACACACACACACACACACAACATGGAAAAGAAAATAAAAAGAAAGAAAAAGTGTACATTCATGTGGGGCTTTTCTTTGGGTGTGTGACAGTCAGACAGTGGATGGGGATTTCCTAAAGGAAAGCAGGATGAGTTTTTATGGCTGTTCTCATGACTCACCTGACCCTGCCAATCTCCTCCTTAAATTCCTCTCTCTCTCTCCATTCTCCTTTCCCGCTCTTAACCTCTTTTTCTGTCCTTTTCTCCTCTTTTCTGAACACCTCCATCTTTTTCCACCATTTACCATCATCCCTTTCACCTCTTAACCTAATTTAATCCTTTTGCAGCTGAAGTCTTTTCTCTGTCAGTGTCATCACCTCCGTTTTGTTAAGCTTTTTTTTGGGTGAACAGTGGACATTAAGGACAGATAAAACTGAAATAGTCTTTGAGTCCACCCTACCATCTGCCTCTATATATCAGTGCCTTTATATCTGTCCCTTTATTATGATAATCTACATGTCTGTTCGCCTTTATATCTTGTTTACGTGTGTGCTTGTTTGTCATGTTGTCTTTGCTACTCTACCTCTCTGTCTTGTTATCTTGTTTACTAGTGTGACCACTGTGTTCCTAGCTTGTCTTTTATCAGTTAAAGGTGGATTGTATAAACTCAGCATAGGACACGAACAGACAGTTTGGGGGTGTATCTGACATAGCCTTGTCTAAGTAAACCATATGGATGGTCTCTGTGGGCTACCCCATCAGACACATCAGTCCCCTGGGACACACACTGAAAGTCACTCTAGGAAAGTGTGTGTGCTTGTGTGTGCATGCATGTGTGCAAGGTTTTAACATCCCTTAACCCCCCTTTCTGTCCTATTAGGTCTCTTGGTCTGTACATTCGTGGAGTTGAGGAGGAGAGTCGCTCAAGAAAAGAGGGCTTGTTCGAAGAGGATGAGTGCATCGTCAGGATCAACAGCACCGACCTCATGGACAAGACATTTAGCCAGTGAGTGCAGCACTGTATGGGTGTGTTTGATAGCTGCGAAAAAAGTGTCCCAAGGTTATTAGAGAACAAAATAAACGTGTCTATCTCTACCATTTTATTATGTTATAATATAGTGCTGGCTTTAGCTTTAGCTTTCGCTTTCCTGCTAAAATGAATATATATACGAAGTGAGAAATTGCAGAACTATGACTGCAGATCCATGCTTATATATTGAGGACCATGGAAGAGCAAATGTTCTATCTTACAGTTAAAGTGTATGTTCAATTTATGATTTTAGATCAATGCAGAAATCTGGGTCCTATTAATATAAAGACACCCATATTTAAAAAAAAAAAAAAAAGGTTTGCTGCCAAGTTTTATGTCTCCATGCTCATACAGTGAAGATGAGTGGGAACCTATACTGCTACTGCCTAAAAAATGAATCAAACGAAACTAGTTAAAATGTAAAATTAAAGCTGCAAGC
>NW_023340095.1:7131727-7132341 GCF_004916995.1 Morone saxatilis | reverse complement strand
TGATCAGTTCCCGCGGCGAACGGACCAAAAGCGGCATGGACTTGAACAGCGCAAAACGTAAGTTTATGGACTTTTTTGCGGGCTCTGGGAAAAAACAGAATCCTTGGGCCGGAAATGGGCGCTGGCCCCTACTATGCGGGAGTGGGCAGCTCCATCTCCAGCCCGAACGCGTTGGATATAAGCGTTTTTTGAATGTGCCGACAACGACTGCCGGAAGTTATTAGCCTAATGCGAATTTGCTAAAACTAGCGCCACGCCTACGTGGCCTTTCCGCATAGGTGGCCGACCCCGCGAAAAGCAACGCAAAAGTAATATCCCGATTTTTCACCAGCCCGACGCAAGCTTCCAGTTGAATACTGGCGGTCCCTGATAAAAGATGTCGTCCCCGTACATAAAAGTATTAGAAAAATAACAAAAAATGTGCTTCATGTTTAAAACCTTTTGAAGCCAGGTCTGGCCTGTCTTTTCTTCCTGTTTCACTGCTTTTTGCTTCTGTGTGTCTTGTTTCCCTTTCCATTGTCAGAGGGCTTATATCAGTATTGCACTGCCATCATAGAGAACAGCAGAAAAGACACTTGGCAGATGTTTGGAGAGCGTTGCTTCCAAATTCATCT